>NW_010973420.1:844455-857088 GCF_000737465.1 Haliaeetus leucocephalus
ACACCCCCCCCCCCCCCCCCGAGCCTTCCCTTCTCAAGATTTAGAAACTGGAAACTGAGTTGACCCGTTTATTTAATAACAATGACTTCACAAATGCATATAGATGGACCTGAGACCTTACCCATGGCTACCTCACTAGCTGCCTAAAGCTTTCATTGGCTCTGGAGTGTGACACAAAGTATCAAATGCGATGCTTTCCCTAAAGTCTGTCATTCACTGCAGAAATGTAATAATTTGTCATTTGTACTTCCAGTATGAAGCAATACCCTAGATCACAGGTATTATTGTTTAGACAACAGTCAATGTAATCAAACATGTAAACCCTCCAGAGACTATTTTGAAGGTATCTGGACCTTCTCAATGCACTCAATTTTCTCTCATTAGAAAACTAATTACAAAATAGCATTGCTCAACAGTATAAAAGCCATGCATTGCCAACTGACTTCAAAGGCAATCACATGCGTGCTGTATGCATGCTGTTTGCCTTTGATTCTCTGAAGATTTACAATGACACCAATTATTAAGCTCAATCAAAGCTCAAGTGCTTAAAATGCATGAGTAAAATCCTAAAATAATGAAATAAAACATTTTAGATGGGATTATTTTCCTCACCTTCTGATTTATGATCCATAGGACTTACAATATTTAGGCGATCTTCCATGCATTGGGCCTCAAGTTTGTTTTGAAGCTTGAGATGAGTCACAGAATTATTTGGCTGCAGAGTGTGGGTCATTAGGCAAAAGTGAAATATTAGGAGAAAGATCATAAATTACAAGTGTTAACCATGCTGCCACCCTACATATCAGGGCAAGATTTTGCTTTATTCCTTTACCTAAGATTCAAGGCTAAACATTATTATATGTCAGAGATTCTCTGGCCAGAACTACAGGACCACGAACTGAACCACAAACCTGATACTGAAAAATGCACCATGTTTAAATGGTAACAACTTATTTCGCAGTTGCAAGCTGATTGCAAGGCTGAGATCAAATTAAAATGGCCAGCATCAGTATCAAAAGCTCAGATAAATTCTGCACTGTGATAACTTTAAAATACCTCCCTTTGACCAAACATATCCAGAACTGTGCAACTTTTACATATGTGTATATATTAAAACAAAACCAAAAATTCATATCCTCTAGGAACATTATCCTTGAAAACAGCCCAGGCTAATGCTGGTGTGAGATGAGAGCATTAAAAAAAATCGTGGATTACATTCTTCACCTTTTTATTATACACAGAATTCTAGTATCTATAATGTTTTAAAGTACTTATATACACTATAGTCTAATATGATTTATTTGGTTATTGCAATAACATTTTAGTGCCATTTTATCTGAGAGTTCATGGAATGTTTTAAAATCCAAGCCTAATGGAAGCCAATCAATCATCACATTTTCAAAGAACAAATTATTTAAGTTTTTGTACTACACGGAGCTAATCACTGCACAGAGATATGCTATTGTTTTGACTGATGTCATTCATTTTTCTTTAGGCTGACCTGATTGATAGTCTAAGTGCTGAAGTTAACCAGACAAATGGATATGTACTTCTGGGGTATTTCCAGTCCAGCTGCCTTTTTAGCACTAAAAACTTCATATGCCTGATAGCAACATGCAGCTGCTCCTGCTCATACAATTGAAATTAAAGTCTGGAACTGAAAGTGACAGCCCACACTTTTTCCTCTTACATTAAGGATTTTGTCCATGATGCCTCCAAGCAATCACCAGTTATAAATGAGCTGTAGTAAATCCACATCTCTATTTGAGTATGTGGTGACCTTGTTTCCAAGTTCCCACTTTCACATCTTAAACCACTTATTAATAGCATTGCTGAGACACCCTAGTATTATTGTGTCCATTTCTTCCTCTTCTCTGTGAACTGGAATCCAATGCTGTGTCATATTAAAGCTGTTGCTTTTGATAACCAGAAAAGTCTTCCAAGTGCCGAAAACTAGCTAGACTTCATCAGGGGAGCTGACTAACTGAAATCTGTGGGATGATTATCTAATTAAGACAAGCAAAATTTGGCTTATCACATGCAAAAGCTTCAAGAATAAGAATGCAAGCTTCCCCAAACTCTGTGAAATCTAACACAAGCCAGTTCCAGCCCAAAGTACTGACTAGATTCTTTTACTCTAATGTATTACATTACCACTTTATTTGCTGACATGTGCTATAAAAAAGTTTTAGGAAAAGTTTGCATGAGGAATTAAAGGAAAAGCTTGCATATCCATGATTTTTCATTTATGCAGTCACTGGACCAAATATATCCCTGGTTCCAAGCAGCCACATTCAAAGGCATTAAAGCACAGATATATTCGGCCTTCATGCTATGACAGAAAACATAAGCAAGTTATACAAGTTTTGATTGTTTAAATTTACATTTTGAAGTCTCTCCCAGCATTCACTGTGAAGAAAGTATCAGCATTGTTCTTTTTCTGCCGCTAATGGGAAAAGTTTTCAGACTCTGGAAATGCATGAGCAGCTTTGCCATTATTTGGCATGGACTTTTATATTGCGAACGCAAGCTGCACATAACTGCACTTGGGATAAAATGGCAGAGCTGGAAATAAGAGAGTGCTATATTACCTGAGAAAATGCAAGCATCTCTTTGTGAGGCTGCATTTTTACACAAACATGTGAACTTCCAGAAATGTAACTGTTTCATGCATGATGCTTTGAGCAAGTATGCAAAAACATATATACATGTATATGTATGTATAGGACAATAAATAAAATATTAAATAACATTTTTCATATCTCACAGAATCATTTCTGCTCAGTCCTCAGCAGTGAGGAAAGAACAGACTCTTGCAGAGCAGTTTCTAACTAAGTGTACTCAGTGGCTTACATGTAATGAAATGCACAAACTGTATTTAGCAGGAGCCCTGCCTCACACCCATGAAGCACCTCTTGTGCCGCGTTTCTAATGGCTGGCTTTTACTTTCAGAGTGTACATTTTTGCTATACAACCAGGAAGCTGAAAACTCAAATATTCTCTTTATATACTGGCACCTTTTTCTAAGCATTGCTGGCAACGCTACTGTTCAGAGATCTGAAGGCTTTAGCTCACAATTACATTAAGTGTGAGCAGGCAACACATTCAATCTCCTATTGCCTGTAAGAAGCATGTTTACAGTATAGGAATCACCAGTACCACATAATATGGCTTTTGCAAATGGAACTTTAACTGTGTGCCACCTGACAGAAGCACTCATATATGGTTTGAACACTAATTATGTTATTCTTGTAAAAAAATCTGCCCTGTCAGCTATGACTTAAAGGTCACTGCTGCTGTACAAGAAAAATAACGGTAAAGCAAAAGGCAAGTACAAAGAGTTACAGGAAACAACTGCAGATATTAGTCCCAGTAAAATAACACAGCTATAATAAACAATGATGCATCATTTAATTTTACCAAAATCAACAATGAAAAAAAACCCTGCCATAAATCAGCCTGCCATGAATTAAACAAAATTTTGCTAGAAGCTACTTCCGCTGGAAGAAAGCACTTCCAATTTCTGCAATGCCTTCTGAGAGACCAGGCCAAAAGGCTCACGAACCATAGAAACATCATGCATGCTATAAATGAAAGCAACTTGAAGAGGTTGCCTTCAAAATGTGCTTGTTGAAAGACCAAATATATTTGCAGAGGTAAAATCCTGCTCCTTTTAAAATCAATTAGATGTTTTGCTGCAAAGCCCAGGGTTCTGATGTCACAAGAGCTAAACAGAAAATAAATATTTTCACAACCATTCTTTTAACCAAGAATGTCATGCTGTAGTTTTATTAACTCACACTTTGCTGGAACCAAATTATTACAATGCAAATATTTTCAAGTGGCAGATAGCTATCAACATGAAAAATGAATTTAGCCCCAAACTGGGGCTGATTCCATGAATGTTCAGTTGACACCTGACATATGACTGCTGCAGGCACTACACTGTCACATCATTGTTTAGCAAACTGTAAAATACTGGACTAAGATTCACATTTAATCCAGAATTTCAAATAGAAGGACCTGTTCTCATTTAAGGGGGGGGGGGGGAACACAAAGGAAACCCAAACAGCAACAAAAAAACCAAATCAAAACAAAAAACCTGTACTGGGATCATTTACAATTTTGTATATAGTTAAGAAAACAGCCATATTTAAGAATTACATTATGAAAAGCAAAATCGCTTTTGGCGAGTATATAGCACCTGGGTCCACATGGTTTTCTATGATGAGCTGAGTGAAAATTGAATGTGTTTCCTGCTCCGTAACCATACTATTCCCTTCTATGTTTTATCCTTTTTTATATTCTGGTTCTGAGATATCTCTAGACTTTGTAAAAATGGCAAAATCCCTACAAAAGTGACTTCTCTGAAGTCTTTCTGAACAACCAAGAGTGAGTACTACGTATTATTTCTTCCCTATACGGATGCTTCAAAGGGGAGCATTCTGTCGTCCATCTTTGTACAAGTGAAATTTTGTATTATGCCACCCCTCACCTTTGCACAAATTCTGTTATTCTACCCTGGCCTAAGAACCTCATTGAAGCCAGCAGAGTTAAAATACACACAGAAGTCAGAACATACAGTTTAATGCCTGTATTTTTCTTGAAGATCCTAAACTAGGACAGCGTCACAGACAGCAGAGCTATATACATTAACATATCAGTATAGCTGTCTGCAGCATTTGCCAAAGAACTGGACAGATTAGACAGAAATTTTGATTAAGGTAGATCAAAATTACTAGGTTTGAAGTGCCAAGTGAGCATTTACTTGATACAGTGCAGTTAGTAGTTATATTCTGGAATTTCATAGCAAAAATATCGCGTCAAAAGTCAACTGACTGGAATTTTAAACAGCAGCTGTTTAAAATATGACAGAGCTTTGCTTAGAACAGAGGATGAGAATTTTAAAAGCCATAAAAACAGGAATCTCCATAACACAGAATACAGAATCTCTCAATTCTCTGAATAGTTAAAGGACTCCGTTCATAGCTGGAATACATTTAAAGTCAGAAAAAAGTTATTCCATGTGGAATTGGACTTCAGACAGAACAGTCCCGGTCTGGCAGGAACGACTTTATGTCCCCCAGGACAGACTGTGGGGCTGGTCTCCTACTTTCATCACAACCTTCTCCTGGGGACTGGTCCATGTTTTGTCATCCTCATCCTGCCCACAACACTTACTTATTTGTGACAGATGACATTCTGCCACAGGAAGAAATTGGTTTTGATGGGTTTTACCCTACTTCTGCCTATGAGTCTCAATTTTATAAATGGCTTAGGGTGCACAGAAATCTGTGTGGGAATGTCTAATTGTACAAGCACTCATGTTTTGTCTCTCTTTAACAGGAAAAATGCTGATCAGTTAACATTAACGAAAACTAAAATATAACACTTCATTTCACACAATCAGGTGAGGTTCTGATACCCGTAAAACTCAGAAACTCCCTGGTGATTAAGGGTTGAGCTTTCAAAGCCATTTTCTATTCTACATTCAAAGAAAAACCGTTAAGGTTTTTTTCAAGACTTGGAAACAGCTCTGAGGGGGAAAGAAGAAGACCTTTCAATAAATGAATTACTTTAAACCTTTAACCTTCTAATTTTTAGAGTCAGTCCTACACTATGTCTCCTGTTCCACTGAGAGAGGTTCACATGACCTGCTTGCACTGGCTTCTATCCTTTTAGTTTTGTTCCTTCGGTTTCATCTCTGTAAAACATACAATCAACCATGTGCACTGGGACTTTTGTAAACATACATTTCTATATAACTAAGTCCCACTTCTTTAAATATATATAGTAATAAAAAGTATTTATTTTAGAATCCCTGAAGCAAATTACAAGAAGAAAACGAAACTTTAACAGAGCCACAGACACTGAAACAAGAAAGGACCATTGCAATGATTTATTTTGACTTCCTTCCTACTTCTTATATAGAACTTACATAGAACTTCTCATGTAGAACTTTAACACTTTCACCACCGGAACACAACTTTTGTTCATCTATAACACATCTTTCAGAAAAAAGCACAGTCTTTATGGAAGGATTTCAAGTGCAGGCAATGGTTATGTCTGGTACTCACTTCGGAGGAAACCCCATCTTTGACAAAGGGGAAAGAATCGAGCCCCTTACTAAGCAAGTTACACAGTTCTCTTTTCCCTAGGACAACTTCGCTAGCAGCTTTTTCTCAGCCTGCTCTGTTTTCTCCTTCGTAATTGTGTTTTATTTTTCATGATGTCTATATTAATCTGGTTCCTTTTCTAACTTCTCTGAATAAAAAATATCATGTCATGGTTTATAAATAGATGTGGCAAAAGGAAAAGCTTTCCTGGGAAGTATGGAATACAAATACAGAATGATGTCAACTTCATGTCAGCTTTTTTGTCTTAGTTAAAATTTTAGTTGCTGTATTTTTATTTCCTTTTTTTTTTTTCACTTACGAAACTAACCAAAAAATGTCCCATGCATCAAAAATTGTGGTCTTATCTAATATCACTAGAAATTACCAATGTTATGTGTTCAGCTGGGTGATGTGAATTTCTCCGGTACACATTTGAGAAAGGGACGTTAAGTTTAATGTTGCAATGATCAAAAGCTGCATCACATCTAAAGCAGAGCATTCGTGCTGGATTTGCAGCGATTGAAATCCATCCATCCCCACTCCCGTGTATGAACCTTCCTGCAGATTGCTGTGCAGGCAGCACCTCAGTGGCTTGTGCCAGGTGAGATTTGCCCAGGTTCACGGTTTCATCCCGAGCGTGGTGTCACGGCACTGCGAAGCCATTCTCGCTGATACACACACAGGGGAATTCCTGCTGAATCTCACTCTTCGGAGAATCAGCGTAACTTCCCTCTACGCTTGCTCATCAGTAAACGTGTTGCCTGAATTATTACTCAGATTAGCTCGGGATCACGTATCTCGGGGACAGACAAAGACAAAGCAGATCAACTTTATCAGATCAGCTAAGTGCTGTTTACACAGTAGCACTGGTGAAGTCTTTGGGAAAGTTTGTAGAGTATTGCGCTGTTTAGCACAACTGAGGGCATCAAAGCCTGGATCTCAGAATGTCAACACAGGCGTGATTTAACACCTTCAAGATTTCACCTAAATAGTTTAAAAGACTTTTGTTAAATAAATGTAGCCAGATCCTCCTTTTATAGAATCTTTACTTTAAACTTTGGTTGGGGTGACAGAAAAGGGGAAGCTCGTACCTATGACATGTAGGAAACGCAGCACTGTAATTGATATGCTGGCTAACAGGGAACTAATGTAAATCTTTCAGCAAAGGGGAAATATGCTCTGAATGTTTACTTTGAGTGATAAGGCCTCCTGATACATTTTGAACCTGCTCAGCTCTGTAAAGAGTCTTGCCAGGAAAGCCTGCGAGCATTAGTGTAATGAGTGGTCAAAAAAATCTGGACTGCCATTCCTACTTGCAAATATAAAATACATAGCTGGGCAGTGTGCTAAATGGAGTCTTTAACTTTGAGACTAATATTTCCTAATGTTTATTTAAGAGCCCACAGTGATGGGAATTGCTGAGTATAGGTATCATGTTATTCCTATTAGTGGGAATGAAGAATAACACAAAAGAAGTTAAGCAATTGTTGAGTTTACTCCAACAGAATCTAATCCAATTTCCATTTTAGTAAGAAGAAATTGAGTTTTGTAATACTCAAGCAGATATATTGCTTTTTTAAGAACTAAATGCAGGTTTCTTTATATTTTAAAATTGCATCAAAAATATAAAATGGAAAGATTCAATTTTCAGTAATTTTCCTTAAAAAACTATATTAAATATTGCTGTTTTAAACATTTTTGTTCAGGTTTTTTTATGAAAAGCACATAACTTTACTCAGTTACAGTTGAGAGGAGTATTGTTTAAATAAAATGCCTGAAACAAAATCTCTTGAGTCAATGGAAAGTCTTGCACCAGCTCCCTGGGCATTTGATCAAACTTTCATTCAGAAAACATTTTTCACCACCAACATACTTAAGCTGTTAAAATTAAAATGCAATTTAAGCAATTACATAAATAAGAGTGACAAATGTTTCTTTTCCTAAGTGCAAGCAGGTGTAGAGCACAATCATTGTTATTCTCCAAAAGCCATGATCTTTACGTACATGAGCAGTGCTGAAAGAGCCCAAGACAAAAGCAACAAAACATTATGAACCTTAAACAAGATTAGCCCAGTTTACAACCTGTTGTGCAAACAGATCTACAACATCATCTATTTGAACTATGCCAACTGTTATCACAAGCCGCTGTTAACACAAAACCACATGTAATGTCATGAGCACAACACCCAGAAATACATAACATATATACGTTTAAATGACAAAGCTCTGATGCTTTAGTCTGCATGATTGGCCAGTTAAGCAAGTAATTATATTTTAAAGAAATCAGACCTCAACTACTAACTGGTTTACTTTAAAGTAGGAAGTTTATTACATACTACTACTATAAAGTAGTAACTTCACTGGAATTACACCGATGTCTTCCACAAAAATCTGATTCAAATATATAAGAAAGTTACAGAAAAAAAACTAAGCCTTTTAAATGACTGACACTTTGAACAGCTTTCCACTCCTATGTATTCAAAACCTAGCTCAACCCTTAAATACTCAAATTTCTGCCTTTGCTGATAACACATTGTCCAACTTTAGCTGAGCAGAAAATTCTTTATAACATTTCTGAAAAAATATGAAACCCTCAGCTACAGCAGTTCAGCAGCTAATGTAAAATACCTATGCTTAAAACATATAGAAGCTAGAGAATCTATTATTTGATAATGACAACCTCTCCATTACTGGTCTCCAACTGTTGGATTTTTCTTCTATTAGTCTCAAATGCTCAAAATTTACTCGCTCTATCAATACAAAACCTGCAGAAAATTCATTATAAAGGTTTTCTTTAGTAAACCAGAAAGTAAAATCCTCAGCTAGTACAAATAGAATCTGATTTACAGCTAAGAATCAGATCACAGAGTTTTGTTTTGATGGCAATAAAGTGTATTTTTTTGGTTTCTAATGGTTTCTGTTTGAAACAACTTCTGTATTTTCCCTACCAATATGTGATTATGTACGGACAGGTATAGTTTATTAATGATTTTTTCAAATATCTTTTTGTATATATGTTTTCCTTTGATTTTTTTCTGCTTAGTGATGAAATAAAACTGAATACAAGACCAGAAAGCCACCTAAAATTAGTATTGAGTAACATAACTGAAATCTAAATTTGTATTTGCCTCTTATACATTTATCTCCCATTAATGTTAACACTACTTTTTAATTCCTTTTTAAAAAATTTCTTACAATGAGCTTCCTTGAGATTCTTCTATATATACACACTTGACTATCAGAAATCACTTAATGTGCAGCTCTAAAATTGCCCAACATTTGCTACTTTATACTGGTAAGACTGCATTTTCTCCTACCTTCATCTCACATTGATAACCTACACCAAAATTCTTCTGGAGACACCGAAAACACTATTGAGAGCATCAGCCTTAGTGCTTCTTTCTCAAGAGCCAGCCAGCGAGTTGTGAAGCATGCACTGTAATGATGGAGAGGCACGGCACAAAGAGGATTCCAACACTATTATTTTGGTTTGAGAAAACAACAAACATTTAAATATTTGCTTGGGTTTTTTAGAACAGCTTTGGTAACAGTAGAAAGGTAAAAGACAATTTTGTGTGGCTCATTTTTTAAGCAAAGCTGTTTTGGAAATATTTTTGAACGATCACTGTAGCAATTATTTTTACTGAGCTTAAGAAAAATTGCAATTTAGTGGCTTCTTCTTTCCCATATATAACTGTGTAAAAATTAACTATACCCATCAGCCCAAATGCAGCTTTGTGGGAGATAGATAGATTGGTATAATGACTTTATAAATGGCTGAAGACTGACCTGTATTGAAGGAAATGATGGAGAGTTTGGGGAAAATCTTTCCAGATTCCCATGTAATTGGTAGGCAGTACTCCACTTGCCTGATCTCCGATGAACAGCCACCCCCTTGGAGCACTGCTATGGCTGTTATTGATTTAACTTCTCTTTATTGGAAGGTATGAAAATTTGGATAAAAAGTAGGTATGGTGGAAATTAAACAAATGGCCAGTTCTTGGTGATACCAATAAAAATGCAGGGGACTTTCACTGAGGTTGGTGTAGCTGCTTTGCGTTTCCATCCATGCAAGGAAGCATGACGTGGTCCATGTTAACATAAAGGATAGCTCCAGGAACAAATTGGCTATCAGTACTCCACCGCTCATAGGGATCATTCAATCAGCACTAATACCGACCAAGTCGTGGTGTCATCTGAGCTTCCAGTAGAAAGAATTTTGGCCAAGAATTATAATCCAATCCTTGATAATCTTTTACTGTACTTGGAAGGAGATCATGCCAACATGCAAACCTGGCACCAATTATTTCTCGCTCTTCACTGACTGAGCCGACTGGGTTCCCACACCGCAAGCGAAAGCCAATGGCTCTGCTCATACCTCGCCCCTGCCTCTCCCCAAGTTCTTTTTCCCCTGTGAATCTTTATTCAAAATAAAGGAAAAGAAAACGTTAGAGCATACACCCATGATAGCCAATGCAATTAGCAGATCCTTGCAACGGGGCCTCTATTCTCTGTAAAGAAAGTAATCAATAAAAACGCAGTCAGGGCAAGTGAGCAGCATGAGTTAGCTGATTTCCATGGTTAGACCCTGCCTGCGGGGACATGAGGGGGGCCACACGCCACTAGATGGCAATGCATAGTGAAAAAGAAATAATTTCGATTTTACACGCCCTGTGTTGGTGAAGCATTCTTTGCAACAGTACCAAGACCAAGAGCCTTCCTTCTGCGGTGCTCCACGCATTTCTTGAGGAGGAGTTACAAATACTGTTTCATGATACGATAAGGTTTTAGTGTAACTTGGGAACTGAATAAACCACTTCTTAAGTGTAAGTATCCAGGGAGAAGGAGCAGTAAAATACTCACAGCAGAACCTGCTAGCTATTTGGTAGTTGTTGTCTTCATGGAACAATTTAAAATAAATCATTCTTTGATTTCTGTGCAGTTCTGTTATTATTATTAGACGCCCTGGTATCATCTGCAAACCACAAGAACAGGTCTTAAGTAGCGGAGCACATGTTTCACATTTATCAAAATGCCAAATTTTGTGATTTTTTTTATCACTGTGGTCTACACTATGAACAACTAATTAATTTACATGCAAAGTTTTACAACAAGTGATATAAAGGAAAGACAAATAAAATGCTTATACTGTGTTAAACAATTAGCCTTTAGAAGTTTTCTATTTTACAGTTAGAATTAGTACTCAGGTTATTTTTATTTTTGTTTTTTATTATTGCTGAAAATTTCCTTGGGATTACAGCTACACATGCAAACACATCAAAAATAACGTATTTTAAACTAAATCCACATTCCTAAAACCATTCAGGGGAATAAAGAAGCATGTCACATTCACTCACTGTTCCCTAAAGGGGATTTTTTTTAGAATAATTTGTATTTGAAATATCTTTTATTATCTATCTTTTTTTGCAGATAGTGCCAGGAATCTCTTCCTGAGGGAGTTCTATAGCAGTGTAAAGTACTGCTTCAGGGCATGTTTCTTACTTGAGTTTTCTGAACAGCCATGAAGCAACAATATAAACAACAGCATTTTAAAGTCTTTCTAAAACTAACTCTGGGACTGCAGCAGCACTTTGTGATGAACACGTACATCCATGGAGAGATTAAGACCTGGATCTAAAGCACAGCAAGCTCAACACAAAGACTTACCAATTTTTCAAGCCTTTGAATTGTTATTAAACACACATGCCCAGAAACCATAATCAGCTACTCCACTTACTTAATTAGCTCTTGTTTTCAGCCATCTGCAATGAAAAGTATGACGTGGTGTGTAGACTGCTTTTCTACAGAAGAGTGTAAAATCAAGGCCTCAGGTGGAAGAATTCAAGAGTCTTTGGGCCTAAATACTGCACCTATACCTAAAGTTGTAGACTGAGGTGTAGCAGGGGTTTTCAGAAATGCCTAAATACTTTCATCACGTAAGTGAATTTATTGAAATTTGGTCAAACGCAGTAATTTCTTCAGACATTATGTACTAATCTGCATCTTTAGACAGTTTGGATTTATTCTCTCATACATCTAAAACTGGGATTTTCTGATACTTTCAAACCCTAGCAGCATCTTCATTTTGATGGCATCTTCACAGTCAGAAAACCTGGCTCCCAGCATTAGTTTGCTAATGACAAAGGTTCCCCTTCAAAACATTTAATAATTTGCAGAATATTTATCTCTAAAGAATATCAACGCTAACAACCGATAATCTTCAACCATCAATCATTAAAAGATACACCTTCCATTTTTATATTGCTTTACAGTAGAACTTCCTCCTGTAGAATCTGGAAAAATCTGTATTATTTTAAAAAAAGCAAATGGTCATGAGTAGGCTGCAGTAAGTGGAGTAGTATAGACCTCTCAGGACTTAAAAACTAGTACATTTTTTTGGAAGAAAAGGGACTCCCAGAGCTAGATGCTCACCTTACCCATACTCTTTTAAAAGAGATGGGAATATTTCTTTTTGCTTCTTTTTTTTTGGGGGGGGGGGGGGGGGGGGAGAAAAGTG
>NW_010973420.1:857098-977643 GCF_000737465.1 Haliaeetus leucocephalus
GTATTTTTTTTTTTTTTTTTTTTTTTTGGGGGGGGGGGGGGGAATAGTAAATGGTGATCAAATATTACTTTGTATAAATATTTTGGGATCTGTTTTCTGTGAATTAACACTTTTCATCACAATTAGCATAAATAAGTGATTTTGTACCAGGTAGTACAGCTCTAGTTGCTAAGAATTCTGTGCTTTTAAAAAATAATTGGTAGATATTCCAAGTGCTGACTAGGGATTTGCACAACATTCATCCCAAGATTAATGGAAAGCACATGGTGAAAACTCCACAAATCAGCTGGAAAAATGTATCCTAAGAACCAAGTAAATTCCTGCTAAGGGACAGACTCTCCTTGATTTTACATAGGGAAATCCATTGGTATTAAGGGCACTGTTAATTCTAAGGAAGGACAATAAAATCTACTTTGTCTTCCATCAAATATAAGAACTTTGAGAACTTTCAAAGCAATTTTTCATTCTCTGAATTTGTTCCCAACATATTATTAGAAGTCTGCAGAAACATTCAGTGCTGGATAAGTCTTCCCAGTGTATTCAAAAGTAATACTGCATGCAATGTAAGACGCGGTTTGGCCTTTTAAGAAAACCATCAGTTCAAAGTATTTTCAGCATAATCCAGGACACTAAATCACTAGTTAAATAGAAACATTTACTGACAGCTTGAGTACAAATGTTTTATTGTGAAGAGCAGTGAATATAATGACCAGAGCTGTAGCCTCTTGGTCTGGCTAAACAAGGTAGTGGCGTTGGTGGGTATATGTGATTAAAACGTCATTGCCAGGGCTAAGCTGGCAGCTAAAAAGAAAACAGGAAGAGTCCCCACCAGGCCTATTAAAGCTTTAGAAGGGCTTTAATAACCTCTGTCAGTATGGGTCTAACTGAGATAGCCTTATTTACTCTGAAGAGGGCAAAAAGATCCGTCAAAGTCAATAAAGCTGTTTCTAATGTTTAATGAAATGGAAGACTGTCACCAGCTGCTCCCAAATTGATAAGCCATCTCAAAGTTGGCTGAACAAACCAGCCTTAAAAGCAAAGGTTTCCATGTCTGCACTGAAATAACTTATGCAACTGCTTGCTTTAATCAAGTACAAACCAGCTTTAATTTCACTAGTTCTAGTGTCCATAGCAGTGTCGATGCAGCCGCACACACAGTCCGGTCATCCAGGGACCCTCCTGTGTTCGTACAGCCCACACTGACACAGTGACACTGCTCTTGGTACACAAGCACCCAGGCTGGGACAGATGAGCTACAATCCAGCTCCACACTCTACAGCTGCACCCTCGGAGCAGATCCAAGTCTGAGTTACTATCCTGTTAACCAAATCGCAAATAGTTTCATTAGTTAGTGTTTTAGTCCGAAAAAAGAAAACTAATTCTGGGTTCAGTGCTTCTGTTTCTCCTCTGCTGTACTCTTTTCATGCTGCAAGCTTGTTTGCTCGTTACTACTCTTCTACAATAATCTTCTAGCTAATGTTGGGCCTTATTTGGCCTTCTAGTTAATGCTGGGCCTCATTTCAATATTTCTTACTAAGTATCAAAGCTGACCAGGCAAAAAGCCCAAACCCCTATCACTTCCCAAACTTCGCAGAATTGTTTCACTACTAGTTCCATGCAATGTAGCACCTACCTTCACTTGCTGAGTACTTGAAGACACTGAAGTAGCTCAGTGTCATGGACAACAGGCTTCAGAAGCATGATGAAACCTACCTTTTTGCAGCCAAAATTCTGGAGATTACTATGCATGAAACAGCAGTTCAGTGATTTCGACAGCCAGTCTCTGCCTCTGATTACTTAAAGAGAAAGAACAGTACCATACTGCCTTGATATCTTCAGAGAAAAAAAGAAAATAAAAGCCAGTTTATGTGTGCAGAGACTGGGTTTCCAGACTGCAAAATCTTTGGTGAGAACTGTTTAAGAAATTCACTGGTGTTCTGAAGAAGCAGACAAGTGCCTTCTGGTACCCTGATGCTCTGCATCTGATGCTAGCATGTTCTTTCCCTGCAAAAAATGCCCCAAACAGTCTCACAGTAGATTGCTCATTCTTCACGAGGCAGAAAAGACACCAAGAGATATGATAGTGTTGTAATTATAGTCAAAGACTCATAGCAGAAACAAAGTACTATTCTGGCTCAGCTGAATTATGCAATATTACATTACAGATTCAGTAATTTAAAATGTAAAGTACAATGGTTTTTTGCTAACAATCTGCTTTTATAATTTCAGCTATTTATTTTCTCTTTAGCTTTCAAAATGATCAGAGTAATACTATCTACATACTTAAAAGGAAGAATAAGTGGCTACCCATCCATGTAAAACCCCACTGGTCTCCTTCTTTCACCAACTTTTAATATTATTGGGACTAGAGTGAAATAATAAATGTTGTAGTTGTGCTACAGTCAGAAAAAAAATGACAGGAACAGAGTTTGTAGAGAGGAAAGTAAACCAACTCAGAAAAAATGGATAAACTTCTGTAGGCACAGACCCCTTTCTAATTATTTACAGAGTATTTAGAGACGCTACTATTATACCTTTAGTATAGGATGTTCTTATATACAGCACACATCACTACAGGATACTTGCACTACCTCTTCAATATTGTTAAACTAAATTTCATTTTACTGCCATTAACAAACAATGAGGAGATATGCACTGCTATAAAATACTTCATTACTCAATTTTTCAGGAACCAGAGTTGGGGAAAAGTGTAGGAGGGCAAGGCATATTTTATTTTATTCACAAGATTATGCATGTGTCCTGTGTGATGAGGGAGTTGCCATGATCGGTTCACCTTTTTGTTGAAAAAAGTAAATTAGTAAGCAAGAAAGTATGTATTGACTTGTCAGCTTTTACATGAAGGCTGCCTCAGGGTACCCTTCACTTGCATGCTTTCCTCTAGGTCAGAATTTCTTTTTAATCCACATAGTTTGAGCACTGAAGCATAACCCATTTCTTCCTTAATTGATTCTAAGGTTAGAAGTATATTGCTTAAAAAAAACCCTTTAGTAGTCCTTTAAGTGTAGGGTTAAATTATATTTCAGTAAATGCAATTTAGGCAAACATGTTAAGCTAGGTACATGTTTCCAGGCTTTACTGAATGAGAGATTGCAAACTGAGTCACCCTCAGTGAAAATGAGCAAAGCTGGAAAGAGAGCAGGACAAGCCATCAGAAATGCTGTTTTCTCTCCCAACTGAAGACTTGGGGTTTTATTTTTTATCAACTACAAAACATGACCAGATATTAATTTATTTGTCTGAATAACAGGCCATTAGTTGTTAAAAAGGAAATTTATTGCAGAATTAAATGTTCTAGGTTTTTCAATATTCTTTACAATTGATATAAATGCTAGAGTACCAAAAAATGGTGTCTCAATTTCCAGATGGCATAATGGCAATCATCTCTGCTTAACGCAAGATATGTACAACTTTTAAGTAGGAATTAAATTTCAGAGACATCCCCTAAGGATACTATAGAAACAACACACCCTAGCACTTTATATTAGATTACTTTCATTGAAAGGGTGTTTTTAGACTTTTGTCTCAGTTTGGATGGCTCTGATATCTGCCTACACATATTCCCCAAGAGATATGGAAAAGCACCTAACAAATATTAGAAGTATTTAGGTCAGATCCATTAACAAGAAGATCCATTCTGAACCACAAGTATGCTTGTGCTTCAGTTTGCAAGGATACGTCCCCAAGCACTGATAGGCCAAGTTTCAGTTCTGTAGACTGAATTGAAAGGTAAGCCTTTCTTGGAGTCCCTGTGAAGGAAATCAAAATGCAGAAAAAATAAACTGAGTGTGAAGGGCTTGCTTCCACAACTTCTGATTGCAAAGGTACAAGATTCATTTGCAAAGCCAAAAGCTAGTCAAGCAACAGCCAATGCACCTCTACTAACTCAAGAATACAACCCCATTTATTACCTAAAATTCTTTGCTCAAAGAAAAACATAGATATGGTAGTTCTGTAGAAGAACAAACCTCTCCAGCAATCACAGCTGGATCCCTGTTGCCGTCTGTGGCAAACTCACTTCACCTGCCCATTCTTCTACTTGCCTGCCATGGACTTCTTCCCACTTTCCCCTGCTCTAGCTATGTCATTCACGTTCTCAATCAGCTGCAGGTGGCTGGGGTAACTTTTACTTAGTCTTCTTTCAGCACTTTTCTTTGGACCTTGTTTCCAGCCTGGAAACTTGCACATGCTTTAGTCTAGACATGAATATGCTGCCTGTTTTTGCTCCTCAGACAGCATCTTTTCACAGTAACTTCACACATTATAGCTGAAAGTGGAACCTCGATATTTACCATTGGGGGAATGGAGTTAAAAACACCACCGCTTGGGCAGTCCCAAGTCTCTGCTTCCCTGGGTATCCCTTACCCAAATTCTTGTGGCGAACAGGGGCCACAGAGATAGCGGCATTCGCCGCCAAGGAATGCCACGGTGAAATCAGGAGTTCAAGGCGAACCTGGAGCCCAGAGGTGGAAGGCGCCTTTGTGCCACCTTTGCACCCTACCCACGCACCCACCCACCTTGGTAGGAGACTGCTGAAGGACAAGGTTAGCTGATTCCCACCCTTCTCCTCTCTGTCCTGTGCTCCCCACTGGAACAGAAAAGGTCTTAGTGTACCTGAAAGAAGTTAAAAACAATTACCAAAGATGCTCAATCTTTTTTCATCAGGCTGATTTCTAGGATTTCAGGGTAAGTACATTCCATCCCAAATGTACCGTCTCTGAAAGGCTGCTGAGTTCCTCCTTCAAGCCTTGCTCTGTTCATCGCTCAGTACCCAGCTTGTGCCTCAAGCCCAGGCCACATTACTACTCACGGTTCATGAGCGCTAATACAGATTTTGTTTGAAAAGCCACACGTTAGCAAACCACAGTTATTTGCAAGCCTGGCCCAGGGCTAGCGTCAGACATCAACACATAAGCAGCACAGATATTTTATTTAATTAAGTCATGCCATCTGGGCCAACAATGAAGGCACTCATATACTTTGCCTTTGCTTTCAGACTGCGTAGTGCTCTGATCCCCCCCAAATTGTTCTAAAAGCCAAATCTCCACAGAATTTAAAGAACACTTTCAGCTGCTACTTGCATTAGACTGAATTGCTGCTGCAACCTACTCAGGATTTTTCCTATCCTAATAAAGCAAGAGACCAGAGTCAGATTTATGTGCCTTAGTTTCGTCCGAATGCTGCATCCACCATGCAGGAAATTACTAATGAGCAACTAAAAGGACTGCGCTATATATAGTATGTGTGTATACTACCACAGAGCCACCAACTTTATTCTGCCAAAGGTTATTTGCTATAAAAAAACAAAGGTAGCACCAAACAGCCAGGCGTTAGACAAGGAGAGTTGCTACTTCTGCTCTCTGGGCTTTCCGGACCTGCAGCATAACTATTCCTGTCTACAGGACCCTCCCTACAAAAACAATCCTTTCTACCAAATCAGAGGTTTTCTAACACAATAAACAGGAACAGGAACCAAAACAAAGTATTTTGTGACAAATGTGAGCTCACGTCTTCAGAAATGAGAAATGTTTAAATGCTGTAAGTTCCCTGACCTAGTTTTGGGGCTCAAAGAAATACAGAAAAAAAATCCTGTATACCCCAGCGCCAGCTTTGTGCCACAGTCCTAACACAAACACAGCGTGCAGCCGTGCACCTCTATCACATATTAAATAGCTATGAGCAGACTGAATGAGCACTTTAACTCTAAAAAGTTATAGATATCTACAGGGTTTGAGAACACTCATAGCACCAAACAGCATTAAAAAAACAGAAGACACAAACACCTGGTGCACGGGCAGGAACTGAGCACTTACAGACTGTTCAAGTTATTCTCAATTGCCCTTTACCTCGACTGCGGCATTTCCATCTTGCTTATGGGAACTTACTGGCCCTTCTCCGTGGCGAGTGGTGTGGGTAACACCAGACCACCACGCTTACCCAGCGTTATGACATGTGATTACAGTGTGACTCACAAACGTTTAAAGTTAATTAAACTATTTCAATAACTTTACTGAAATATTTCAGTAAAGTTTAATAACTTTAGCTGAAATGCAGAGTTGAGTCAGACATGTAATTCAGTCACTGTGCATTCCCTCAATATGTGTTATCCTTACTCTGTATTTGATATAGAGGAGATTTTATTGTGTGAATCAAGTTAAATAGGAACTGAAGGGTTTTGCTGAACTGAGGCCTAAGCCCATGGAAATGTAATTTTTGCTTACTCCACTAAACAGCATAAGGTATTACTTAGGATATCTATAATATTCATCTTTTCAAAGTTCTAGAAAGACAGGTTCACCAAATTTTTGTGAGGTAAGAAAGTAGGGAACGCAAGCTAGGATCGAAGTACCGTTATGTCACTCTCTAATTGCTGGATCTCAGGGAAGTTACCCAAGTCTTTGCACTTCCTAGTTACAGTTTACATCTGGCTAAATTAAACAATTAATTCTAACACACATGTATTTCAGCACAAAAAATCCCATCTCCATGTTACTGGAACCAAAAATCAACACATTTATCCTGGGAAACAGCATCACAGAGCATTTTCAAGGGAAAGGGTATTTTTACATTCCTATCTTGCAAGTTTCTGTATTTAGCAATGCTGGGCAGAAAGTCAAACATTTCCTTTTTACTGCAGCAGATGCGAACTGCTGAAACTTCTCACGCTCTTGCTACCTTCTTACATTAAAAGAGCAAGAGTAAGTACTCCTAAGCACTGCTAAAATATCTATGTTATAGACACGAACAACAGACAGACACTTCAGTCAAGGACTACTTAGTACCATCAGCAATAAGCAGTCAGGGTTCAAGGACACCTGCAAATTAATGTCTTTAGCCTCAAGCATGCTCTGGGCTACCATGGGCTGCCTATTATTCTACGACTGTGGCACTTACTATGCATGAACTGTTTTAATGGATCCAAAAGAAGTATAACAGAGGTCATTACAAAGTATTTCACTAATGTACTCGATGCTCTTTTTCTTTGCTTCCAAAAATACAATCACACTGTTCCAACATACCTGGTTTATGTAGTAATGAACTTAGGAATATCAAGCAGTAGTGAAGATACTGTACAGAACAGCAAAACATTCTGGGGAAATTAAGGTATTGGAACATGTTTTAGCATGTCAGTTGGTAAAACAAACAGAAAGGCCAGCATTGTGATTAGTAATTGGTTTAAAAAAAGGAATAGAATCACTTAAGGCAAAGCATTCAGAAAATGTTCAAAATAATGCATTTCAAGAACTGCTAATACCATTATAAATATTTCAGAAAATATTTAAGAGAATACGAATATTCTTACAAAGAGTAAAATTCATTTAGGTTTGTTAAGGACTGAAGAATAGACTTCCAACTTATCTACTCAAATTTAACCTAAAAGGATTAGCCCAGTAAGTTCTATGTATAAGTACAGTTTTTTAATAAAAAAAAAAAGAAAATTTGGACTGCTCAGTAAGCACAGGCTTGGGGTGGGGGGGAAGTTGGGAGTATTAGGAAATAGCATATTTGGGTAAATAGGAACTCTCCATATTTACACGTGGCATGACTGGGAATGAAACCAAAGCAGTCCTTCTCTTGCATATATCACAAAGAACTCATATATATGATATATAAAGCCACTATTGCAAAAGGCATTTATTGGATGTGCAAGGCGATTCACAGTTCTAGCTCCCAAGTTGGAGAAACTTTTAAAAGACTGAATACAAAGGACAAGTTTCATGATAATGAGACAGGAGGAGTTCAATTTTCCCAATTCAAAAAGAATTTTGAAGACCTTAAATGTACCTCAAAGGTTCTGACTGTCCCTGCTTGCTTGTCCCAAATAGCTCACTGATGCAGGAAGCAGTCTTTTTTTTTCTGCGGCGTCATGGACTCAGAAGCTGGTCAGCTGGAATATTCTCTGTTATAGACACAGAAGATAGAGCAGACAAGGAGCAATGGCCAGAAACCAGAAGGAAATTATTGGCAACAATGTAGGAAAACAGTTTGAGAAAGGACAACTGGATAGTCAATGGATAGACAGGGAAAGGGCTGTTAAGCTAGCAATGCATGAGTAAGGCACTGAAGTGTCATTAGTGACACTGAAAGGCATTAGTAAAAAAAATCCTGCTAAGATATAAGGGGAGTACTGGGGTATTGTACATCTTTTGTAGAGCTTACACAATCGTGCTTTTTGAGGTGCAGGGTGCAAAGATTGTCAGAATTTTGTTCAATTTATAAAGACTTTGAAAAGTAGTAGAAACTATTGACATCAGAATGGTAATTTCTTCAAAACATTCACATTCTGATGAATTACATTAGCCATCCAAAAAAGAGTATGTATAAGCATGTAGAAACTGAAGAAGACAAAGATCAGAGCAGAAAGTTAAAGCATGCTGAGCTGATAAACAGACTGGACATGGGCAGAAAGATGAAGTCACCTTGCAAGAATGTCATAATCGTTCCTTTCTCCTAATGCAGCAAAAGGACACAAGCATAGTCTGAAGTCCACCCTATTTGAATTGAGCATGTTCTTAAGTTCAGTGGGATTTTAAAGTGTGCCTTAGATGCTTTACTGATTTGGATTAATATATTTTATGGTGTAAAAGCAATAGCTTCACTATGACAAAGGTTCAGTCTTTCTGTCTCTCTTAGACTTTTTTTGGCACCTGTGACTGCTTTCTTTGGACCATGTCATGATATTTCCACACATTCTGAACTTTCCCTTATTCTTAGGTTTTATCCATTTCAGTAGGAGGACAGCCATAGGGTAAAACTTCACATGTGAGTTTGGAACATTAAATCCAGTCCATAATTAACACAATTTCAACCAAACATGAAAAAGAATAAATTTCTCACTGCTTAAAACATCTTGGTAAGGATGCCTCAATTCTATGGCCCTTGCCAAAACAGCTCATGCCAAAATTTGTAGTTCCTACATTTCCTGCTCTAAGGGCAATTTCTAGGCTTTATCTTTTTGAAACAAATAAACAATGAAAAGGAAGGGAACTCTATGAAGAAAAAGTTACTACAATTAAACATCTTTCTTTATGCAAAAAATTATGCATAGAAGTTTGTAGATGCAAGTCAAGCTGAAAGCTCAACACCAGTTCTTCACCCTCTAGCTCCAATATTAAAGCATATTGCTTCATAATATTTCAAGACTGTGATAACTGACTCACAGCAATTAAAGATCAACTTATTTTTTCTTTTTGGCCTATCAATTGTCCAATGCTTAACATTTGCTATGATGAGGAGTATCTCTCTTAAATAAGCTTTTATGAAGAAAATAAAATGACCCCATTGTAAACCTAAATTTGGTTTTCATGGTTTTGTTGATTATGAAGTGGTATCAGCTGTTGGTTGAATTTTTAATCTGATTGCTTTTAAATTTCAGAAAGTTATTTAAAGTCACTGCACACATGCTCCTGCATTTGCTTGCTTGCACGCTGCATACACAGACATACAAATACATATATGTCTCTGTGTGTATTTATATGCTATATCCAAAGTACATAAGTATCTATGTATGCACGTACATAGATACTTTAGATACCTATAAACACTGTGCCTCGTCACTCCCTTGAAAGCAAAATGTCAAAACTCCTATTGACATGAACTGATCAAGATTTCAGCCCAATGACTTTTAGGTTGGGGCTTCCAAACAGGTGTCAGGATTGTAGAAAGGCCCTATACTGTTTTATGGTCCAAAACCAGAATACAGGGTCAAAAAATGCCAAAGGCTAAGAATCACTGTTTAATGCTATTTATTTCCAGCAAAATTATGTCAGCCTGTCTTTAAAATAGGCTTTTCCCAAATTTTCCTCCTGCTCTTTCACCTGATTGGATTAATCTATTTTCCACTCAATGGTATGAAATAGCTGTGTGACAAAGTGAAAAAGAAATCCCAAACAGAATATAAAATTAAATATAAATTATTTGAAAGTATGTTACAGCAAAGAATAAAAACACATAATTCTATCAACGAAAAGAGTTGACTGTCAAAAATTCAACACACAAAGTACGTATGAAATATACAATCTGGGTTTTTTTGTGTTTGAAAAATTACATTAATCCTTTTAGTGAATTTTTTTAACGTGTGGAGTACATTAGTCTGGATTAACGGATGGTGTTTATCATACTTTGTATTGTGGTTTCAGGAAATAGTCTGGCAATGCTAGGTTTCTACAAATGGATTTAAAATTAATCAACATCTATTTATGAGAAAGTTTAAACCATTATTAATACACTGTAAATGCAGATCTCCTTAGAGCTGACCCCAAGTGTCTACCATCTGCTCAACTGTTGTAATCACATTTTTAAAGAGCATGGTCATACATAATGATTCTTCTCAGGAAAGAGCATCCTTAAGTACATCAGCAACATTTTAAATTCCACTTGTGTAATGCAATAATTTCCTACTGCCCTTTGCTAAGGAAAAAAGCATATGGCGGTGACTAAAAGCCAATCAAGCAATCCTTGATTTGTTTTCAGTGCTGCATGGATGATTAAAGACTTTTTATTTATTTTTAGAAAAAGCAACCAAAAACCATAGCTCTCATAACATTATTTTTTTAAGTTAAATGTAAGTATTGTCACTGGCTTAACTAAAGCAGTCTTGATGTTAATATAGGCATAGATAACATTAACTCCAAATACAAACGTTGTGGTAACTTCAGATATATTATAGGCACGAATTAAAGTGCAGTTCTAGCAGACAGTTGAACCAAACAATTTAATTTGAAGTAGTCCACAAAATCCTTTCTAATCCTGACAACATCATTCCAAGTTAATAAACAAGGTACGAGGCATCGGTTTACAACTAATCTATTGGAAACAGGGACAACACATCCCATACTCGCATTACTTACACACCCAGGACAAGCAATGCTATCCATTTAAGACACTTAGCTTCTTTTTATGGGACAAGTGGGAGAGAGAGGGGGAGGAAGAATGCACCCCAGATCAGCCTCCTGTTTTCGGGGCCCTTGTCAGCACACAAACCAGCTCAGAGATGCCACAACACGTTTTTAAACAGGACTTCACACTCTACCTGCTTACCGCACCAACCTGCGTCTCGCCTATCGCCAACAGGGAAGCTGTTTTGGGGCTTCTGCGGGAAAGCCAGGCACCGTTTCGCATGAAACTGTCTTCATGCCATGCCCCTCCTGCAGACGCTTCTCAGCGTTAAATCCTTCTTTAAGCTACCGAAGAGAAGAAACGCTACTCATCTGTGTACAAAGGAAAGACACATCATTCAAAGGTTTCTAAAACTTAATACATATTTTTCCCCCACCACACATTTTTTTCAGCTAAGTCAAGGTCAGGCTTTAATGTCTGAACAACATAAATCACTGACAATAATATCAACAGCGATTCACTGTTTGTTTGTTTAACAACCAGAACCAACAACAAGGAAGTTTTCTTTTTGCTTTCTGTTTTGATAGTGTTTTCTACAATAGGCTCCTGGCGCACAGCCAGGACTACATTAATATAATTCAATAATTTTAATAATCACTTTTCCTGTGAAATCAGCAACAAATGCAACCAAGACATACACTGGCATGCTACTGTAAAGGGTCCATCTCCTATTCCCTGGTGGAACTGCATAACTCACTCACAGACTTTTTTTTTTGTGGACCAGATTGTCAGCAAATGCGAACTTTATTGGCTAAATGGTATTTCAGTGATTTATCCCAGATGAAATCTTGGGGTCTGGGGAGAACTGCAACTAACTTTGGAGGAGACTGTTAAAATACCTGTAGTATTGGATGATCATTTTGGAAGCATGTTAAAAAAAAAAGCAAGACACAAACATAGGGACAACTTATGTCTCCCACCTCTGTCTTAAAAACCTTCTATATTTATATATCTGCTTTTTGCCCTCTGAATGTGGAAATGATTTTTCATTATTTTAGACCTGGAATGAGGTCCCAGAGTCTAACACAGAATCATAGGAACTCTTTCTAGGCTCCAGTTACAGTTTTCAGGCTGCCTGCAGCCCTCACAGGCTGTCGGGCTCAATGGAGCTTGGCTGCAATGTATCGTTCATTCTTAATTAAGAATACCAAGAATGAACGGTGCACCTCTCCACCCATCCCACCCTGCTATTTAGATAACATTTTCAGCAGTAACTAGCTCTCCCTTGGAGATTTCTGGAGAGTTTTTAGTGGTTTTTTTTTTTTAAATCCAACATGTTGTTGAGTTGTTGAGTCAAGCAATTACCATTCCAGCTAGTTTGTAACTTCAGCAAAGAATTTAATTTTTATATTGTATTTAAAAAAATATTTTTATTGGGAGTAAATGATGCATAAGGTTTATTCAACACTGCGATGCACATATAGTAGCCGATGTATGGTACTTCCATCGCTATTCAACAGTCTTATGGATAAATGGAATGACTACCACTAAATCAACTGAGAAATTATTCTGGATTTAATGTGTTAAACTTTCTTCAAATGCTACTAGAATTAAATATGTCTATAATTCTCCCAATTAAAACAAACAAACAAACAACGAAAAAACCCAAAAGTTTCAATGACTCAAACAGTTCGTAATAAGATACAGAGTTTTTCATCTTTAAGTCACAAGGTCAAATCTATCAGCAGCGAGTAGTACCAGAAAATCATTCTCATGGGATGCTTTTATAACGGTCCAACATGAAATAATTTTATCGTCATTGCAGCTCTGCAGAGTTTGCTGAGCTTGCTTCAAATTGGCCTGACAAACCATGTTGATGGATATGGCAGGCTTGATTTTACATGTCCAAATGGACTCCTCTGCTCCCCCACAATACTCCATGATTTCCCAGAGAACACGGAGAAGAAATTTTACAGACTATGAAATGGCCTGGTGAATCTGTCACTGCATGGACAACTGACTTCAGTAAAGGCACTTGTGACTATGCAAGGCGCCAATGAAACCTAAAAATCCTTGCTTTGAAATGAATTGGGCATCTTGAATGCACGGGAGGGCATTTAACAATGCACATTCATTCCAGTCACTCAGGTCTGTTATTATTTTATCTTGTGAAGAAATTGTTAGACGTACAAAATCGATGCTATCTGCAGTGACAGGGCTTGTGTTACTGGTTTGTAGCTTAGCTGTATTCATTGGACTTGAGCTGGTAAGGAAAGCAGATGGGGATGGACATAACTTGAGCAAAGCCCTCTGAAATGTTACCAGCAGGCTACGATTATGCTATTACTGCAGCTGACGACTCCAGTAATGGCTGGAGCAGCCTTTACTTCCCAGGTTACTTCCAGAACAGTAATCAAGGAGTCATTTTCAGCCATGAAGGAAATCCAAATGAATTACTCTTTCACAATGGGCACAAATCTATGTCTGTGGAATCTGATTAATTTCCAGATGAGGGAATTATTAGTTACAGACATTCTCCTGTCTATTAGCATCAAGCCAATGGATGAAGAAAATATTTTAGCAAGACTTTGAAAGCTCCTTTGCAATTTGTTGTCCTACAAAGAAAGCCGTTGGCAGTAATTTGCCTAGCCATTCTTTGCAAACTTAACAGAAGTTTGCCCAGCAGTCAAATCCAGACTATATAGAGAAAGTTTTGGTCACCTAGAAATCTGCCAGTCTGGTACAGTAAAATTCACGAGAGAAAATGTGCAAGATGAAGTTGACAAAAATAAGCCAAATGTATGTTGATGCAGTGCATGGGTAATGCTGTTACATAACATTACATTGTGTTTCTCATGATTCTGTATTTATTAAAATCAAAATGCTAATATTGATCCACACTTATGTGCAACAGAAATAGGCTTTCTGTGTAGTTATTTCAGAGAATAAAACACAAAATATTTTTCACTTCTCCATTCAGGGGCTAGGTTTGGGATTCTCAGTTGAATTTGGCAATGCCAGTTATTTGTCTAATACGTGTTTTGGCAGTGAAATGAAAACATACGCTGTACCTACACCATCTGTATCTGTACAGCCATATGCTAATTGACAAAACTTGTAAAGGCATAAGATCCCAGTTGCCTTCCTCTGCATTGCTGTTCTTAGCACCATACTGAAACACTCTGAGAACATTCGGTTGCAATGCTGTCGATTTTGCACAAAAAGAGCCAGACATGCTTTTCAGAGGACAACAAATTCTGTTCACATAAGGGCTCTGACACCTTCTATCAATGTACAGAAAAATTTTCATTCAACAAACACATTCAATTAAAACTTGTGGCTATTGTAATTCTTTATATTTTTATTATTTAATAATCTTATTGTTTATTATTCATAAATACGACTACAATAACTTATTAGTAATTGTTGTAATGCATTCATATATTCATCATTAATTTAACTCTATTAAATGCACTACTACTCCACTTAGTATTAAAAAAAGGGAATACAAACACACTTTTACAGGCATACTTATTTACACCCCATGCTTTTCTTGCAGGATCTTTTCTTTGTTATTCACAGGTACACAGGTATTCTCAGTTTAGTGCAGGTTAGAAATTACTTCAAACTGTTCAATGTCTTTTCATGCTCCTAGGAGGAACACAGTACAATGCTTATTTTTAATAAAACTTAAAAGAAATATAGGACCATTAATCAAGGATTAAAATGTAAATCTATCGAAGTTTGCAGAGACACTTGCCCTCCTGAACTATTTCTAGGAAAAGATCGCCAGCCCTTACCTCAGACTACATATAATATTCTTTGGAATAGCCAAATAACTCTTTATTAGCAAATAATGCCAAAGGAATGTACATAATTTGGCTTTCATAAGAATAATGACCCTTATGAAAGAAATAAGCCAAAGAAATCTGTTTGGGATTTACACCTGTGTTTGCTCATGAATTCCTATTTGTTAGCAGACCTGTGACAGATGCCTTCGGCCTGTGACGGGTGTTTCTCTCTGTCCAAAAGCAATTAACAGAACCTCTGTCAGACCAACAAAGCAAGGCAAAGCTCAGCTGCTTTTGCTGCATTGTCTCTGCCAAAGTCACTCTGCGAGCAAGACATTAACTTTCCAGCCATCTTTCAACAGAGCGTTGTGTTTTCTTCCCTTGCATTGACACCACCACATGCTTTTACCTTTACAAGGGACGCGCTCAGAAGCTCTGTTTTTTTCTTTAGTTTTGCAGGATAGCAGGCAGCTTTCTACAGCAGAATGCAGAGGGAAAGAATCCAGTGAAAATCCTGGGGATGAGCTTAAGTGTCCAATTTCTTTAACTGGTTTTGTTAGATTAGTTGCTCAACCCACAGTTAGATTTCCCATGTGCAAGTGTAAAACATGCTGTTCAAATTTTCAGCTTCCCTGATGCAATTAGTTTTAATACTCATAATTAAATATGTTGAATATATCTCTACCAAATGTATAGTTTCTTATTATTTATGATTATATGTTATTTATTGTATTATTTACTATATTATTTACTATATTATTTATTATAATATTATATGTCAGATTTTCTAATTATCTGACAACAATTATCAGGTTATCTAATTATCTGACACATGTGGGAAATATTTAGCTAAGTTTGTTATATTTGTCAAAAAATGAACGCTACAAAAATAACAACTGTATTAAGCGTTGTTTTATTTGAGACCAATTTACAGACATAAACCCACATACACATACAGGTATCCTTGTATAACTCATGAGCATGTGACATGATGTATAATAAAGCAGCATTAATAAACAACACAAGAGCACCAGTAAGCAATTTTGCTTTAAAGCCTACATGTCTATTTTAATTATTCTACTTATTATCATTCAATATATGTGCTATGTATACAAACCTGTTTGACAGTGACTAGCTGCAAACCAACCTGATTGGCGATATCTATGTGTGCTTGATTAATTAGCGTCTAGTAGGTGCAGACTGACACTGGCTAAGGCAAAGTAGCCTTTTCAGCAGTGCCGCTGACTGCTGAGCTGGTCGGGAAGACTGTTAGAGACGTTTCATGTGGATAAGGCCTGAAGATGAAGGGGTTTGCTTTTGTTTGTCTACTGAAAAACCTGAAGAGAAATTAATTTCCTTGCCTTTTTAAAAAGTATTATCAGTGTTGGTGGATTATTTGATTTCATGAAACTTACCTGAATATCTCACTGTTTTCTTTTTAATTAGCAAATTTAAGAATTTAAACAAATCAGTCTCTACTGTATTATTCCTTGCTGTTGTTCAAAATCCAGTTAGACCTAAAAAATGTTCTTGAAAACTTTAGCCTGAATACATCCTCCTGACAACATTTCTCTTTGCCAGTACTCACCAAGCTGCCCTCAGGAATTTCTCTTACTCTCCATCTTCAGGAACCTGGGTAGAGAAACCATTTTTCAGTAGGAATTTCTGGGCTGCGTATGCTAAATGGCACTTAGCAGTCATTGAATACTGCAGACCTCAACGGGTCTTTTTTGAGCTAATAGCAAATCTTCAAAATCCACAACTTCAAGGAGAAAAAAATATTTTCATCCATTTATTCAGCTCTCCTTGTGTAGTTATGCTCAGACAAATTTCAGCACAACCGCTTTGCAGTTGGATACCGCAATGCAGTATGCCAGGAATTCAAAATGCACCACCATAACAAATTTTTCAGCAATACCACAATACTTTTCTAGGATAAGTATCCCGGGGAACTGCTCATCGCTCTTGAAGATGGCAGGGATGGAGAGCAAGCTTGCTCAGCAAGGGATGGGCACTGCCTGGCAGAATAGAGTGCGCTGAAGCACCAAGCGCCATTTCTGACTGGATGGTGCCCTCCCAGAGAACCAAGGGGCATCAGAAATACACACCAGGCTGAGGGGTTAACGGCAAGGGCAGAGAGCAACCACAAGCTTGACCAACGGGTAAAAGAACCTGAGAACATAATTGACAAGGGTTGAGAAGAGGTGAGAATCTCTTCTGTCGGGGAACTGTTACTTTCTGCCAGGTTTGATGTGATAGCGAAGGAGGGGTCTCCACTCCCACCAGCAGACATCCGCCACCTCCACTCGCATGCTTAATCCCAGCTAGGCATGAAATCAGGGAACAGAACAACCTGCACTGGTATCAGGTGCACAGTTACGTGGCTATAACCTAAAAGGAAAAAAATAACACTGTCAAGTTGCAATCATTGAAGAACTTCTTTCAGGATAATTTTCTTTTTTGTCACATCAAGGAAGATGTAGCGCTCATTTTAGCTGTGAGCCATTAAGCTCCCCATGTAAAGACGGCAGTAATTACCTCCTCTCACACTGTTTCAAGCAATGGGCATGTCCTAGGGGATAAAAAGGTAATTCCTGCCTGTAATAAATACTGAATCGCATAAACTGTGCATTAAACACAAATTCTTGCAATAGCAAGCAGTTCAGAAATTCTAACTCTAGAATACCTATAGTTACATTATCTCAGGCAGCAGAGCTGCTTGATAACAACTAATAACAGCTGCTGAGATAACATCATATGAACAAAGTAATTAAAATATAGGTGCCAACCTTTTGACTATGATTCACAGACAAACTTCTAGGATCATGAGAGTGAAAGCGTAAAATTAGGTCCTTAAGAAACCTCTCCTTTACTCAATTTTATTTACCCAGGATTGCATTTAACAGCCATGGAAGACTGAAAATCAATGATGCAGAAAACACGTGTTAATTTATTTTGTAAAAATCTTCTTAACAGTTTTTGGACGCCACAGCTGGATATCCAGCACAAATTAAATGAAAATCAAATGAACATGACTGCATGAAGTTAGGAAGGACCGACTTATAAAAAACAAGGTATAGTACCTTTAAAAATTTCTCTAACCATCCTGTGTTGATTCAGACATATTCTGAAATGCTTTTAAGCATAATGTTCAATATGTCACTATGAAATGCACTATGTCTTTCTTTTAAAAAGTAATTTAATTATGATTTCTGCATTTATGTGCATGATTTATCATGCACTGCATAGATGAAAGAATTCCACACCTCTTTCCTGTACCAGATGTACTTGGTTCCAATAATTACTATTTCAGGCTAGCTATTTTTTTACATTCATTTTGCTGTAGGATAAATGAAAACACAGGGTATGGTGGAAAACTGAATTTGGCCTGCCAAATCAAGTATTGATTTACCAAATACAATGCAGAAGGTGTTAACACATGAGAATCAGCTTTGTTAGTGCATATCAAGAAAAAGAATTTAACATTTCAATGTGTAACTATTTATTTCTCAAAATATTACTTGAAAAGAAACTGTGCCTACCTGTAGGTTTAAAATGAGAAATGAAACCATTTGAGAAGCAAAACGAATGTTAAACTGACATTTCATTACTTTAGTATTTATTACGATTTTACATAGGTGTTCAGATAAAAAATATTACCTGGAATACATTAATGCTTGTGGCAGACGTATGATATTTGTATGTTTATGGCATTAAATATAACAGGGACTGAGGGGGTTAATAGATTCCTTCTTTCCTTCGGAAGGCCTGGGTTCAAATGTAGTTCAAGTCACAAGTGAAAATGAGTTTGGTGGTCTCAAAGCAAAACACATTTGTCCATACGCTACAAAACCACCGCATAATTTGGCACACGTCTGCTCCATTGAATGTTTTTGCTCCGAAGAGCAGAGCTGAGCTAGCTGGAATGCTGCAGGTCAGCGGTGCGGTGTGCCGGCGGGGGGACGTGGGAAAACATTAGCGCTCGCCCTGCTCCGTCAATAGATCTCATGGGGTACCAGGCTCACGTGTCTCATCCACCGCACCATGAGTCTCTACCCTGTTAATTAGCAAGAAAATAAATCACTCTTTTAGAGGTGAAATACAGAAGAGGTTTTGCTTTTTGTAAGGTTCTGCTTGCTTTCAGAAGATTTTGGAAATATTTGGCAGCTATAAGGCTCAGGGTTTCCAGAATATCTTTGAAAAGGAATTCTAAAAATGTAAAAAAAAATATCAAAGGTGAAGCGCTGACTGCAGTGTTTACACTTGGAGCTTTTTCATTAATTTCATTGAGCTCGGGATTTCATTGGAGTAATTTTATTTTGCCACATTTTCTATGCAGAGTCTTTATTACTCCAAACTGATACAAGATATAAGAAGGAAAGAGGAAACTAGTCATTTTTCACTAAACAGTGCTTCAAGAAACAGCCAAAGAGTATGTATTAAAAAAACCAATTATTCTAAAAATATTAAGTTATATACCTATTGAAAATACATTTCTTTAAAAATCCCAATACCCAACTTACATACTGAGTAACCAGACAATATTAAAGATTTTTTTCTTCCTTGTCACACACTAGTTACATCTGAAATATCAGATGAAATTACCAGAAAGTAATTCCTTCTCCTGGAATTCAGAAATTTATTGAAATTATTAAAAGAAATGATGTAAAGGTCATACAAAAGGACAGCAGTGAATTCTTTTGAAATATTTCATTTTTGAAAATTCTGCTCTCGGACACAGAGCATGGAGGGGCCAGGGAGGCATTTGGCTTCACTGAAGAACAAATACACGTAAATTCTCCTGCAGCCTTCTCTGGTATATTTACAATATGCCTAAGCAAATGACCAAAAAGGCAAAATTCCTAAGGCTTTCCCCACCCTTCACCATTCTTCATTCTTTCTCCCCAATATCAGAGTGGTTCAAAACTGGAAAAATAAGCCAAGCAATTAAAGGCTCAGTGGTGATTTTTTTTCTGTGACTAACCCAACTGATGTGAGGAGTGCCTATACAGCAGGATGCTTTCCATTTCTCTATGAGGTGGTTGGCTACTCTCACCTGCCTCCTTCCCTCTTAAATATTTGCTTCTGCAAACATTTGGACATTTGAATTTAACTCCCCAAAAGCTTGCAAGAAAGTGAGGCTTTCAGCTGGAATGTGTTTGAGGAACTGCATCAGAAACTGCTGTTTATTTATAGCGAGGGAAACATGACGTGTATTTTATTAATGCAAAACCAACTCTCACCTTGTCTAGACCACAGAGATGTCAGCTACCTTTGCCTGCTTTATCACCGAACAAAACTGTGCCTACCTGTGTTCAGTTTATGGGCACTGGCTTTAGGGGAAGGTGAAAGAGCAGGATCTTATAGCTCATGCTTTAAAACCAAGTATAAACCAAGGAGAACAAGAAAGCTTTTGGTATCTTTCCTTATCCCAAAGCCAATTACGGAATTTTCTATGGTGACTGAGGTTGCATCCTGGTGATTTTGAGCATTTAGCATGGAGGCTTATATTTAAATATGCCAAAGTGTATAAATAATGAGCTTACTACAAACAATGTAAAGAAAATGCAAGAACCTGAAAAACAGCACTAAGTAAAGAAGTAAAATACTGTATTTTATTCCAATTCTAATGTTTACATTAGCTATTTTGACTGTCTCTGAAGGCATGTTTTAGTTGAGGAAGATGTAAAGGAAACAGATAAAAATACTAAACCGTTCCTACTAGCTTCAAGTTTTAGGACTTGGCAAACAAGTTTATCTGAGATATTAACTGAAGAGCATGTAAGGGTGCCTGCAAAATCTAACGAGACTTAAAAGTAATCTGGAGTATATAAAGCAATAAGAAAATCTCTGTCACTTCCCAGTGAAAGACTTGGATGCTGTCTAGTTCTACATGTTATAACTTTTTTTGCAAATGATGGGAAGTCAGTAGTTACAGTTACTGCTTGCTGTTGACATTAGGTGACTGTTCGTATGCCCAGAATACCACCTACCTCAGCTAAATGGTATCTTTATGAAATTAACAGAATGCGGTTACAACATGGTTATAAGAAAAAATATTAACATCAAATTTTGGATTATAATTGGAAAACTGACCTTTGGAAAATATGTTACCACTGCAGTCCTGAACTGTACTGTAAAATGACAACTTTAAGATCTGGAAGAATGACTGCATTATGCAGTTTAGAAAATGCAGCAAAATAAAAATAATTATACTCTTCATGCTTCACTAGAATTCTAAATTAAAAAAAAAACCTTGAAGATTTCTATGGCCTTCCTCCTGTAGTAATTCACATTATTTTCTGTCTTCCAACTTTTTGGAAGTGTTTCTCAAACACTTTAAAATACTTTTAGTAAACTAGATCTTTTCATCATTATATGGACAATCTCCATAGGCAATTGTGACAGGTATTGTAAAGTTTTTCATAGAAACATCTCACAGCAATATTATTTAGCAGCATGTATATGATTCTTTTTTTGTTGTTAAACAGCTATATTTGATTGAAAACCCTGAAATCCAAAATCCCAAAATATATCATAGCAGAAAATTTTGAGAAACTTCTGCAAGACTCACTTTCATATCTTACAGTTTCTCTTGGCTACATTACTTGTAAGATTTCTGCCACTCTTTTACATTTTAATCAGTGCTACATGCATTTTTAGTTGCTTTTGGTCCCTTGCTGTCCTCCCCAGGTCAGTATTTATTAATATATATTACTGTATGCATATATAGCTTTATTAACATTTATTAACCATTAAGCTGAATGGCCTTTTTCCAATAAACACTCAAAGATGCATAGAAAAAAGTCAACCTGTCAGTATTTTTTCTTTATGGACTAATCACAAATATTCAATATCTGAAGGTTTTCTCCGAGATATGAATGCTCACTTATAGTTTTGTTTCTCACTGGATACATAAAAATCCTGCCTCCACAAAAAACTTTTGATCAGTAAATTAATAAATAGACTTCTATAGTACAACTATATTGCATTTGTATTTAATCCAGCTGTGCTAAATTACCATCTAAGGGACAATGTATAACTCAAAGAGCATAGCCTAATATTTATTTCTAAGACAACATATGGTATATTCACAGTATAGAAAAAAAAAATAGAGAATTAGAAATATTGCATCTTCCCCAGTTTATCAGTGACTGATGATTGAAAATTAGATCCCAGAGGATAGAGAGAGTCACATGAAACAATATCATTGGTAAAATATAATTAAAAAAATACCAACACCAATACAGAACAGCTTAATGGGGGAATATCCTCCTGGTTGTGCCAACAGAGCTGGCAAAACCCTTCCAAAACTTAAGCCAGATAAAAGGATAACCAAAGTCAAGCAGGAGATTGTGCCACAAAAAAAATTAAAAGCCTCCAGAATTCTGAGGGGAAAAAAATCATTTGTATTGAAATACTACTTTTTGTTTCAACACAACATCTCAAGATTAAGCTTATATAATTTAAAATAAAAAATGAAAAATTAAAAAATAATCAGGTTAAGTGTGTTATTTTTTTGAACTAAGCATTCCGGATTGGTTTGTTTCAGGTTTTTTGGTTTTGTTTTTCATTTTCCTGAGACAACAAAATAGGTTGCATTTTATAGTGACTCAATGGTCCAACTCAGCCCAAAATTTTGGGGGTTGGCCAGAGAAATTAAAAGACTAATGCATTCACACATCTGTATTTCAGATACAGCTGGTATAAGCTAGAAGGTCTAAGTTAAGGCTTACTTGCAGAACGATGAGTGAGAATCTTCTGGACAATTCTACAGCAGTTTTTTCACCTTCTTTTTGACAACCAGGTAATAAAGCATGGGAATTAGTGCTTCTTGATGCATGGCAACAGTTCATGGCCAAAACCTCTAGGGTTTGCTATATGTAATAAAGATAATCCACTGAAAAAAACATTTCTGGCGTCCTAGGAGGGAACGATACAATGACAAAACAGGTTATTTTTCACAATTTTGTGTTAATCATTACTGTTCAATTTGGAATACATCCATGATCTACCATCCATCCCATCCCTTCAGGGTTTTATATTGCATTTCGCTACAAAACAACCTCCATTCTGGTCACCTGCAGAACAATCTCTCTTCACTTCCCATCTTAGCAGAGCAGCTATTTTTCTCTCTTTTAATTAAAATATTCATGTCAGTAGCATGTATTAAATCAAGTTCCATTACAAGCCCAACTTTCAAAAGTGCATTTTTTTTAAGCAGCTCATATTTTGTCAAGCCTAATTGCTTTAGTTCTAGGCAATATTAGTTGCAGAACAGCCAGTAATAAACTTTAGTCCTGGCAAATTTTCTCTCTACAAGAACTCAATCACATAACATAAACAGCTATAAAAGGAGGCTTTTTAAAGCTTTATTCATAATGTGTAGCACATGCATGTGGCAATGTATATCAGATCACAACACTGAATGAAATATGAGATTTATCCATGATGTAAGTTATGCCAACATATAGTAAGTTGAGAGCATTAATTTGAATTTAGTTATATTAGAAAGGAGAGAGGAAAAAAACAACATGCTGCTTTATTAGTGCAGGCTTTCCCAATTTAATATTAAAAATCATTTCTTGATTCCTGAATGTACTTGGTTAGTGGCACAATGCTTGATGATGCAACTCAGTGTAGAAAAGACATACCAAGCTGTTGGCAGCAGAGAATCGAGGTGGTCCATATGAAGAAATGCATGCTCAGGATTCATGGTAAGGAAGAAAGAGTTTACCTTTGCTATGGTACGGTGGTAAAAAGAAAACTGTAAGGACTGAAAAATCAGAAGAAGGAGAACTTAGGATGGCCCCCAGGCCAGCACATGCCCACGGTTCTGACAGAGCCCTGGCCTCAGACACATACCTGAGAGCATTCCCAAGATCCACAGGCAATGGAAAAGCCACATGTTGGCCATCCCCAACTGACTGTGTATCCCACAGTGCAGTCTGGATTATTCTCAAAAGCCATGTGTAATTTATGGGGTGTATTTACAAAACGTCTTTAGCTTAAGCCACTGAATTCTTTAATCCCCAGAGATGAGGATACAGTCTTCAGTATGGCAAATATACTGCAAGAATTTAATACCAACTTATTTAACACTTAATCTAGTATATTTTAAGCCAATCTATTAGAGGAATATGCCTCACAGACAGTTTTCAGCCTAACTGGTGGTCAGTAAGAAAGACAGTCTTCTCAAACTCTCCACCACCACAGTGTCCTCTCCTAAAAGATGGCACAGAAACAGAGGGCGTATTTATTCCATTCTTATTTCACTGCTTTTAGATTTATTCACATAATGAGTTACAAAAAGGAGACAACCAGAGCCGAATAATCTGAAGCATCGCAGTACACGAGAATATTATTTTGAGAGCAGCAAGGTAAATACGAAGCAAGTCACCCAGTCTTTAAAACAGAGAAAAGGCTGATACAGAGTTATTTTTTGCAGTTCCATATAGTACAACTCACCTAAGAGTAGTATATAATAAAGAATCTGAAAGGTGATGACAGAACTTTCTTTGTGATTTATAAACTTCTCAAAATCAAAAATACACCATTAACTTCAACAAGGCTAGCTGCAGAGAGGTACCCCTACATCACAAGTTTGAATACAAAAAGACCAGGATTCTCAAGAAACAGAATCTTCTGGAGGACCATTAGTTATTTCACCAGTAAGTTTGCATAGTTCAAGCCAAGTTTTTCTAAAAGGTAATACAATCCTCTTTCAAAGGATCCATTGCCAAGTGCAATTATTTGTGAGCATTTGAGAAGTTCATAGAAACGTTATGCATACAAATTAAATTTGAGAAGTTTTAGGAAGTCCAGATTCATTAGGGAAGGCTGATCACAACTGAAAAGCAATTTGTGACGATGTCCAGCCCATTTATAAATGTTTTGCAACCCCTGAAATGAAATGTTTTCTTTAGTAGTTACAAAAACTGATCAATACTTGGTATCTTGTTTGTTCTATAAATACTGTACAATTCTTTACATATAAGGAAAATATTATTACATAAATGAAAATATATATCCAGATTATTTTCAAAATGAAATACAGGTTTGCCCTCTTCTTAATGCACAATGTTTCTACTTGGAAAAATTTATAACACCTGATTTTGTTTCTATCTTACGAAGATTTAGGAATTGGGTGTATGAAGAAGGCATTCATTAAAAAAATGTAACTTTCAACATGTTAAAATCTTAAAATAGGGTAACATCGGTATGTTTGGTTAGAACTTTTTTTCTTCTAAACTGAATCAAATCCACAAACTAAGCTCCTTCAGTAGACTTTCTACTCAATGTCTGAACCTGAATGCAAAAACAGGCAGGCACAAGTATCACCTACTTGTGGCAGAGCCACGTGCAATTTGATAATTTCATTATTTTTGGCACATTTGAATATAAAAGTGCACAACTCCCAAGGAAGATCACTAATATGAGATAAGTATCAGACAATTACAAACACCGCTTTCTGAAGCACGAGTTAAATAAACAACATTTCCGAAGAGCATGCCAGGTTTTCATGAACTTGCCGTATCAAAAAAGTATTTGCAGACTCATTCTTGAGCAAATCAGGGTTACATAGAGGGATTCCCCAGTGTAGAGCCTCGCTGCTGTCCCAGCAGGTCTGCATAGGTGCACCAGATCATCCCTGCCTGCCATATTGTATATTGCATGGCTCTCCAATGAGACTATATTATGTAGAGTAACTCAGTAATTGCAATAACTCATCCATAAGAATACCATTGAAGGAGATGTAAAGACACAAACCAGATATAGAACAGTGCTTTTTCTTCAAATCAATTTTTTTAACATACAGGTGGTAGTCATACAGAACAGTGATATAAAGTACAATATTTAAAGAGTAAGAAACAAAAGATTTTCTTTCTGGAAATATTCCTAAAGGAGTTACCATAGAGAAGGAGTTCATTAAATTCCTTATCTATCTTAGGGACTTCATTTCTGTTTTTCAGCTGTTATTTTTATTTCTAATTATTTCTGTTTTAGAAAGCCACACAAAATGTCATTTAAAGATGTGTGCACAACTAAATATTAATACCATTCTGTTAAAAAAGCCAATATCTCCTTAAAATATAGTTTTATACTACCTAACTATACTGATTTCCTGAAGAAGAATGTCAATAGATTTAGGATTAGTTTGTGTACCAGATAACAGGACCTAACAGAGTTCAAAACTATAAAAAAAGAGGTAGCTTTATTTGTGTTATTTACATTGCATACTGCCTTAACCTGTAATTATAGAAAAGTTTTCTTTAGCACAGACCACAGCAAGCAGAAACCACACTGAGTTGTGCCAAGAAAACTGCTGCCTGCTCCAGTTAATTACTAAACGTGTTTCTCTGACACAATTTTATCTTTAAGACCAATTTTCACATTAGCAACTTGGCCTTTTTCTGATACATTGCCTGTGTTACCATCCTAATGCATGCTCTAAGTACCTAAGAGACAAGGACTTGCACAAGGGAGGTGAAAGTACAAGTTTTATCATTTCTGGGTGGGAAAAATGACACTAGATCAGCTAACAAAACCCAGGCACACAAACATTTTCATAACATAAACTGATCTAGTTCCTCAGAGCTGTCAAGGACTGAGAACTCAGCTGGACCAAGCGCTTCACTACTAAATGCAACATCAACATAAAAGGCTGCATCAGACACATCATATTTATATTCATGATTCACATGTGGCATTTTGCCTATATTCTAACATAATAAAGGATCTAAAATGTCACAATCCACACTTACAAGGCCACCAGAATAATTCCTCTCCATTCCTTCTCCTCACTACAGTCTCCACTGCTCAGATTTTACAGGTTTTCTCACCTTTTTTTAACCCAATACCTTCTGACTGCACTACTGCATCTGAAAATCAGAAACACATTTTTCTACCTTGTCATGTGATTAGAATTAAAAAAATGTCTACAAAGAAGGGGCTGGATTTTGAGTGCTTCCTTTCCTAATTTTCACAACAGAGAGTTTATTGCTGTTAAAAGTTCTGGTTATTAGCAGGAACATCAAAGATGTCACATTTAGACTGTCGTGGTTTAACCCCAGCCAGCAACTAAGCACCACGCAGCTGCTCACTCACTCCCCCCCATCCAGTGGGATGGGGGAGAAAATCAGGAAAAGAAGTAAAACTCCTGGGTTGAGATAAGAACGGTTTAATAGAACAGAAAAGAAGAAACTAATAATGATAACACTAATAAAATGACAACAGTGGTAATAAAAGGATTGGAATGTACAAATGATGCGCAGGGCAATTGCTCACCCCCCGCCGACCGACACCCAGCCAGTCCCCGAGCGGCGAATCCCTGCCCCCCCTTCCCAGTTCCTAAACTAGATGGGACGTCACATGGCATGGAATACCCTGTTGGCCAGTTTGGGTCAGGTGCCCTGGCTGGGCATGAGAAGCTGAAAAATCCTTGACTCTAGTCTAAACACTACTGAGCAACAACTGAAAACATCAGTGTTATCAACATTCTTCACATACTGAACTCAAAACACAGCACTGTACCAGCTACTAGGAAGACAGTTAACTACATCCCAGCTGAAACCAGGACAAGACGTACTACTCAGAATCTTACATCATGTATCATCATGTATCACTAACTCAAAAAACAATTGGCATTACTTCTATAGCAATGAATACAAAGACAAAATGTTTAAACGGAATGATTTAAAAACCTGTCTTACACTAGAAAACATGCATGTATGTAGCGTTACAGAAGCAAACTGTTTAACTATTTCCTATATCTACCACTGTAACCGCCCCGACCTTCACTGTCACCTATTAACAATCCCCACATATACTAACTCCTCTGCTTAGTAAAAGGGCAAAAATGACTAAGCCACTCCTGTCAAGAAAATACCTAAACAAAAAGATTTTTTAATCAAATACTAGACATTAGTAATCTAACAATATTCTATTCTAGTCATCATGACTGTACCTGTAAAACAACAAATTATCACACCTGTATGTTACGTGTGTAGTTCTCATATTCTTTCAACTTTCAACAACAAAAGGTTTTTCTTATCAGTTTTTCATGCAGTTTTTCTTGAAAGAATAATCTTACAGGCTGTCTCTAAGCGCTCATCGTATCTGGAACAAAAGAGAATAAAGCAAGCTGAAGAGCTATGCATTATTATTGCCCAATAACCCTAACTTTCAAACTAGAAAGGCCCTAATTAATTAAAGAATGAACAAAAACTCACTCAGCTCGCACTGTGTCTTTGTTGGGTTTGCTATTAAAAAAAAGTTTGCAAGTTAAGAATTAATAGAATTAGTAGACGCTATCACTTTAGCGGTAGACCATTAATAATGCTGGGAGCTCCTGATCTTACAAAGCTTCCTGTATTTTTGTTCACTCTCATCACTAGCCTTTCGTCTTAAACCAGTTACTCCAGTTACTCTGGCCTGGTTTATGAAGTGCACTGTAAAACCTGTCCCGAGTGCTTCAGCAAGCAGAGGCAGCACTGCAAGGAACCGAGCACCGAGCCCTAGGACTGCAAAGTCCATGATTATCACACATAAAATCTATTCCAAGTTTTTCAGGTAGAGATCCTCAATTAAGCTGACGTTTACCTCTTTGGAAAGTGTCTATGAATTCAGCCAGATATGTCTACAAATTTAGGCCTCAGCTGCCCAATTTTCAACACTGTACGTGCTCTGCACATTCAGTATTAGGCTACTTGCTAAATGGCCATATGCCTCATGTGGACCCTATCATTGAAAGTCCCTTCTGCAAGATGCCAGAATAGCCAAGGATGATTGGGCTGAACTGATACTTTAATGACTTTTCTAGAAACTGAAGCTCTGATAACGAAGCAGCATACTACAGAAGAAAAGTTCAGAGCAAAAAGAGGCCTGAAAGAAGAGGCTGAAGAAGCTGCAAATAGCTAGAGATAGACCTGGAAAGCAAGAAAAATATATTAGCAGACACTGAAGATGTTCCAGTAGGGCAAAACTGGAATTCGGATCCAGGCTTGGATGTTAAAAACCCCAGAATATAGAAGTGCTTGGATCTGGACACATATTGTAATTCTGTTTTCTTGTTTTCCTTTTTATAATGTATCAGAAAATGGTCAGGTATTTTGTACAACCACGTAAAATACAATGGGTACAGTACAGCAAAGTGTATAAGTGCATGTTTAAATCCTATTAACTGCATACAGATTTTATGATAATATTAAAATAATTTGTTGCATTACGGATGAGATTAGGTATGATTACTACAACCAAATCCTATGTTATTCTATTTCTAAAACTGAGATCTAATTTTGATTTAGTTTTCTAAAATCAACAAACTATTCGTATAGACTAATGTACCAGCCTGCTTGCAAGTTCCAAATCTCAACCTGTAAACTCTTGCAGGCACACAAACCAGACTTTAAATGCACCTGGACACTACTATGGAAATACAGAAATAAATAGCAGAAGCAGTGGGAAAACCTATCCTGATGGAAGAAAAATGTTACATCCAGAAGGGAATGCAGCTAGCAGATACAATTGCAATAACTACAAGTGAAATGGTTCTGTAAGTAGGTATCATATGGAAAACAAATTAGCAGAACTTGAAAACATCTGGAATAGATATTGACATAAAGCTCAACAATGCATTTGAAAAGCAAACAAGATTCCAGCAGAAATATCATGGAAATAAAAGACTGGAATCAATACTTAAATACTGAATCATGGAGGCCTCAATTCAGTTAATGTAAAGTATATGTTATTTTTATTTCATTGTCATTATCAGTTTGCTATATATATTTTGTCTAATAAAGTGATACATTAAATCAGTTGACACATTGGTACTGAAATCTGAAAGACTAAGAAAAAGAAACATCTTGATTAAAATAGTTTACTTTTACTATGTTTTGTCAATATTTTACCTGCTGTCTAAGTCTACACATGTCATTTTAGCAATAGTATAAATAGCAGAAAAACCCAAACAACCCCCTTTCCAGAATGAACTGTACTTACTGGAAAGATACTCAGTGGAAATGTGAAAAACAGTCCACATTTTAAGATACACAAAATGCAGAATATGGCATTGTTCTATACCAGATGTTTTAAATATACAAGAAAATAGCCAGTTTGGGGTTAATTTAAATGTCTTTTTACATTGATTCATATTTTTCATAATGCCTAATACAACATATTTTCTTCGTATATAAACATCCATATATTTCTGCAGTTGGAACATGAGGATTTTAGTACCAATTGCATTACCAGGGCACTGTTTTAAATCTATTAACCATTTTGAAAAGCCAGAAAATCCCCTTATATCACTGCTGCTTCCTAGACACATTTCTCAGTAACTTCTTTCCCTTTTCCTCCCTTGATTGCCCCAGTTGCTGAAGGGTCCGTTCCTCGTCCAGTTGCCCATCTCGAGGGGACACACTCTTTCCTTCTGAGAGTCTGAGGGATGTTAACTGGTCCTTCCTCACTCAGGACCCGACAAAGCCCATCACATATATACAGACAGACCTTCTTCCTCACTTCCCTCTCTCTTTACTAGTCTCTGATTTGAAAGTGGTATTTCTTTCATAGGCATGTTTGAAACCACACAGAAGTTGCTTCTTACTGCCTCTACCATTCCACTACTTGAAATTATACCACTTTTCTCCTTGATCATTGAAAAGTAACTTTATATGGTTACAAAGAACATGCTTATCTTGAGCAAGCCAGCAATCCCACTGACCTCAGAGAACACAATGCCGAGCATGAACTGTGAGTTTTGCAGAATCAGGACCTGCCGTAAAGACTCTCCACTTTTCCTCACTGTGCAGAGCAGGGAGAGGCCATGAAACCAGGACTGCCCACCACGGTCACCTCCTCTTCCCCATGTGGATATTCCACCCGTACGCATCTTCCAGTAATGCTCCCTACTCTGCTATCCCAGTGATTCCGAGCTTTATGAAAACTAACTTTACAGTTAAACAAAGTAGGTTCTAGTTTAGTTATTACAAATAATAGGAATAATTATTTTCATTTGAGAAACAGAAAATCTTAAATGTATTTTCACTTTCACAGTCACGTGACCACCTTTTCTTTCCATCCTAATTTTTATTGTGCATGATATGCACTCATAGTAAACCATTTCTTCCATAATCATTCTTTTATCAAGACTATCTGAGTTTAAAGTACAGTTCTATACTGGGAAATGCTAATATAAAAGAGGTGTCTTATTAAATAGTTTGCCACCATTTCAAAATTCTGATCAGTATTACTCATTGGCAGCAACTGGCACACTCAGAACATTCCATTTCAACCAACATAGGTATTAACAAAACCTGGAGCTAAAAGATTAATTACCAGTGACGAAAAAGATTTCAGACTGACCGTAACTGGCTGAATTTGTAGACATTGAAATAATAAGTAAGATAACCAAAGTAATATTGTAGGTGGTTTAACTAACAGTTTATAAGAATTAATAAACAATAATTAGCAGTTATGCTTAGACTTATTCAGTATGCTGTTATGTTATAAGCACAGTGATGCATGGTATTATAGAAAGTTAACAAGTAGCATTATTATTATTACCCTGTTGTACTCTACAAAGATTGATTTGTAGATGTCTTAACAAAAGATCAACCATTAACTTTTAGAAATAAGTCATAAATACTAACCTAATGTACAGGTTGACCTAAATTTTATTTTATTTTTTTGTAAACCAAAGATTTTTCACTAGAAATAAATAGCAATGACCACAGCTTTCCATATTGGCATTTTTACAGTAAAACTCAATTCAAACTATAAGGCAGTCAGTATTCATGAAACATAAAGAAATGATGAAAAACAGCTATGGAAGAGCAAGAAAGAAAGACCCAAAACAACTTTAAATCTTCTTTTACTTTGTTGCCTATTCAAATACCTGGGTTGTCTTTCGAGGGTGGTTTTTGGTAATTTCTGCTCTACTGCTGTTTGTGCTACTTAAAGTAACTTTCTATCCCGCAGCACTGATGTTGCAGTGTTGAAGCTGCATGACAGTGGTTTGGACTTAAACTCCAGAATTTTCACAGTAGGTTGGCACTTCCTCAGAGCTTTTTCAGTGTTTTATTTAACATGGCTTGGCATTTTCATCAATTGTTTTCTCTATCACTACGGAATTGGTCCCACAATTTGAAATTAATTACTTGCTCTTTGGAGTACGTCACAATTCCAAGTAATTTAACATTAAATCAGAGGCTAATAATACTTTCCAGCTCTGTGAGATAGCTGAAGTGTTTGTAATGGAGCACATGACAAATTACCCATTTCGTGGAGCCAATGAACAAGCTGCTGAAGCGGACAAGTACTTTCAGGTGAAACAGATCTTTGGCCATGTGGGAAGCAAGGCCACTTGTTATCTCCCTGTATTTTCCTAACACTAAATTAAGCTCTTAAAACTAAGATTATGGCACCATACTTGGTATGAAGAGATTTTTCAGTAGTTCCAAGCTAATGCTTGTTTAGCAATTGATATTAAAAAATTGGCTCCAAATAGTCATCGTTCTTTGTTTAAACTACTGTTTACTTACCAGCTTTTTTCTGCAGGTACAATTCAATCTGGCACAAAAAGCATCCAGCTAATGTTCTTCAGCTAGGGAAAGCACACGTACTACAGCCTGATCTAACCACATGAGGCTTAGTTTTCATTAAAGCTGTGTTTATTCTAGCTGAGTAACTTTTGGGGAGTGCAAAGATGTAAAACAGAGGATGTACTAGACAAGGAGCTCATGGAAACAACGGCTGTGTGTAATCTTTGTGTTGTTCATTGCTAAAAATATTAGTATGTCAAATCTCTGGGCATCATATTCTTTACCCAGAAACAGATATTTGAGAGAAAAGAATTATGGCTGAATTAGGATCAGAAAAAATCAGCCCACTAATTGCACTTGGCCTCCCGAAGACATAGGTGCAAGAGAACAGAGTCCAATTTCTCTGTAGAAAATCTTTTACTTCTGTTCCTGCTTTATTTTGGTTTCATATGACAGACACTACTAATTCAGTGAAGGAGTGACCCCTAGACCTTGTTTCTTCTCCCCAGGGGAGCTCCAATCAGTCAGATTTTTCTCTGCCTTCCTTGCTACCAGTGTATTTCAACTGGTTTCCCTAATTTTTTTCTGCTAATTCCCATTTCCTTCATAATCACAGGCTTTTATGTGACTTGCTGGCCAAGCGATTTTCAGGGGAGCTATAATTGCCACAGGTCTTAAACATTAACCCTGCCAGGTGTCAGTGCTGGGACTGCTTGTGCATTTGATTAATGATACTAGAGCAAAAAAATTGTTTTTTAATTGACTGGCGTGTTTTTCTTCTTGTTCAAGTGCTCCTGAAACAGTCAGATGATCTGGAACAAAGGTTTCTTGGGAAAAAACACCTGAGATGGTATGCTGAAATACAAGAAATACAAGCTAACTTAATGAAAAGTAGAAGGTCTCAGAAGCCCGAGATGTATTGACTATTTCACATGTGCGGAAATCTCAGCAAGTCCGAAGCATTTCCAGCTTTGTCACCTTGGATGGATGTTACACCACCGGGAGCAGAGACCCAACAAACAACTTGAAGTATTTTCTCTCTCTTTCATAAATAAACACACACAAAATATAAAGGTAACCTTGCTATTATTCATTGACAAGAACAGTGCTTTTACTTGGCTGGGAAAAGCCACACAACAAGGCTCGCCGTCACAGGAGGATAAGGAACTCTTATTTCCCAGCTTGCCGTCAAGGAGTCAGCTTACATGCTGGGAGTTCAGCACACACACAGCTGAGCTCTCAAGTTGCAAACTTTTTTTTTTTTTAAGCCAGTAGACAGCAAGATCCATATACCTGTTGTTCCTTTTAGTAATTTTAGGATCAGAAGATTCATTGCTCTGATGAGCTGTTCAAGACGAGGTTTTTCCCTCCTTGGAAAGCAGAAGCAGCTGAGGATCCACCACTTATGAAAAAGTAGCATTGAGAACTCTCCCTAAGCCATCAGTTGTAAACAAAATACAATGTTTAAACACACACATCTCCACAAGCTACTGCTTGAATCATATTACTTAAGAAAAGTTGTTAGAGTTGGACTTAGGTGAATGTATCAAGACGATCTTCAGGCAAACCCAGAAAAAGTAATCACTCAAAAGAGAGCATTTTTTAAAAAATTATTAATGGTTAGAATTCTGTTAAAATGCATTTGCAGCTTCTTTTTCTTTGTCAATTAAATATGTGGGATATTTCCACTAAATTCCACTGTCCTAAGTGAGACAGGACTGGAGGAAAATGAGCACAGGTTATTCTCCCACGGCCTTGGAGCACACTGTTGTCGGTGTCTCACCTCTGGGAAGTCAGCTGAAGCCTGTTCCAAGCTGCGGTGCTTTCATTAGGCACAGCACATTCAAGCCAACAACAGTAGGCTCAAGTTAGCTCAACTGGTTAGCAGTATAAGCTAATTTAAATCAGTTGAGGTGATGTTCTCTTGAAGTCTCCTATTTCAGCACAGCAGCCTTCGTATTTTAAGTGCTTTAATGACATCTTGCAGTCCCACTGACTTCAAGAAGCACTGGTTCAGCTTCTACTCCTGGCCTATCTTCAGTGCTGAAAATTCATTTTTCTCACAGACTGTTACTGGTGTATATAGAGAGTTCAGTTTTGCTGCTAGGCTACAAACACTTCAGGATAATTCTATAACATATTTAAGGTTCTCATTTAGTTGTACTCACAAATATTTAATCCATTGTTAACTTCTAACTTTTCAAGATGCAATTTCTTCAAAATACCTCTTATTGCAAAATCACCTTCCAGGTGACAGGAATCACTCTGGTATATGAAAAGAAAAAAAAAAAAGAAGGGCTAGAATGGAAGCTGGAACTCTGTTTCTTAACGATAGCAAACACTGCAAGTGATGGTTATAATAAGTGTTTGTTTGAGTTACAGTTATTATATATTGCCTAAATATTTAAGTTAGCCAAACCTCTGATCAACTGAAACAAAACCTACGCAGGCCAAGAAGCTAGAACTAAACTGTTAGGGGGAACGTGAAGCTGGCATTAGCACTGAAGGAGGAACAGAGGTGGTGTGAGACACGCAAAACCACAAAAAGTGATCTCATGTCTTTAAACTGTCCAAAGAATCATAATAATAAAGTTCTAGATGAGTGTTGAGGGGACACATGCCATTTCAATGAAAAAAGTAATAATTTTAAACGACATTTTGAAACATTCCATGGAAATGTATTTGAAATGTAATATGGGGACTCCAATAAAGAATATGCTTTTAATACATTACAGATTATATGTGATCATCAGTTTAAGACTTCCCCTCAACAAGCAAGATAATTCAAGTAGACATCTAGTCTGTCTATACAGTATTGCCATCCTTTCAAATGCAAACTCTGATGTTTCTTCATGACTGGAGAAACACAGACAAGGTATGGTTTTAATTTTTCAAACTCCTTTGCAAATAAGCTTAAACATTTTACAGTTAAAAGGACAGAATTTACATTTGCTGTGTCTGGTCAGTTTTAAAATGGTATCTGTTATGAATCATGTTCACTTTTAAAGTTCATTTAACTTGGCTTAGGGTTTATTTTTTAAAAAATGCATCATTTGGAGCTGCTCTCCTAGTCACTATTAGTAATAATAAAGGCGTGCAGGTTCCATCTGATGGCCCTTGTATAAACTTAGATTTCTATAGGAAAAAACAAACAGGATCCACATAGACGGTAATAAATCCCACAGGCTTGTGCCATTATCAGTGCCAGGAGTTTTAATCAAGGTACAGCCATTACAGATCTTTCTGCTGCCTTAATGGGATGTCTGTGTGGATGGTACTAGGGACCAAAAAAAATCCCGTTAACCAGAAATACAGTGGGGTTGTTTGTCTTTAATCCTAATGAGCAAACATGCCTTTATGGTGAGATTAAGTTGTGGAATAACTTTAGTGGGACCTAAACACTCTCAGCACCTTCTGGTACTGAGCTCTTTTAGGCTAGTCTCGATTTTGTAGTTCCTGTGCTATCACTCAGGTTACCTAAAATGGTCAGGTAAGACAAGCACATCCAGAAAGAGAAGAAATGCAAGATTGTAAGATAATTTGCTTTCAAGGTGGACTAAGCTGCTTCAATTAGTAGTGTCACCTCACCACATCCATTTTTCTTTCTCTGAAGGTTATCCCAAATTGCAATGCTTCCCATCAGGCTGAATCACCTATTTATTTTTGAGGCCTCTATGCTACTTTACTCAGACCATGGCCAACGTCGCACCCCAAAAATCTCCCCCCCCCCCTTTTTTTTTAAATAAACAGCAATACAACAGCCAGTGGACTTGCTGACCATGCCAAAGGAGCCAAAGAAGCCATGATGTTAGAGCCTCCAGTGCTCTAATAAACACAAAATGAGCCTCTGCAAAAGTCAGATGTAGAAGATAAGGAACAGAGGGATCCAGAACTCAGACTGTCCATGCACCTTCATCTTACAACTACAATTAATGTCTTTCTTCCTTCACCATTATGTATTTCAAAGGAAGAATAAAAGAAGAAAAACCACACATGTTTGTCCACAAACCCTTGTAATGATGCAAGCGCTTGCCTTCCATTCAGGGATGTTCACTGACAGTTTGACACAAGAAAATCAGTTTTCTTATAATTACAACTGTCTCTTAAATACAATAAAATATCCTTTCAAAAGCCACCACATGAAATCCAAACATGGATGTAATGAATAACAAAAATCACTTTTTAACACTGCAGCTAATAACCTCAAAGAACAAGCTACATTTTTCTGATGCTTTCCTGATGTCCAATTTGATACGGTCTGCAGAACAGTTCTTTCTGGCTACTATTATGCTCTTAGCCTCTCTTCTTCTATCTCCTGTCCATCACTGATGGATAAGGGACCTTTCCCTCACAGCAAAATACTAGAGTAAGATTGCCCTGCACTCCCCAGCCTTTTAATGAGAAATATTTCCACTCTTTAGAGCTCTCAACATGCACATTTACCTGTTACTGAGCAGCTGTTTAATCCAGTTGAATAAGTCCATCCTTCAAATCCAAGACCCCAGTAAAAAGTTCAGTTAGGCAGAAAAGCTGACGGTAAAAAAGGGTCACCTAAAAAAAATCACCTTCCTGACACAGTGAGTAGCCATGAAAGCCTGTGGTCTACTTCCTGAAGCAGATGGACTATGAAGTGTTTTAGGACATCAGGCTCCTCCAAGCCAATATGACTGAACCTACAATGACGAACCAGGTTTTGGAGCATGATGAAAAGACACCTCTCTATGGTCCCATGAAGAGTGTCAGTACAGTTTAAGAATCACAAAAAAGTATTGTAAGGTTTGTGACCTACTTGTTAAACTTTACAGAGATGTACCACTAATCTCTGCAACAAAAGCCTGAAAGTTAACCTGCCAGTACCAACCTGGTGAGCTTCTGGTAGCTGCTGGGAACCGAGACAGCCACTTGCTGAAGCACTGCTGTTTGAGTTTCAGGTTGAGCTGCCTGCACTAGCTTGCTAACAATGCCAGTAGTCTCTCAGGTCAAAAACAGAAATGAAGCTGCTCCAAGAAAAGTCCATCCACAGTTATGGACCTGATTTTAACTTCTTCCCCCTCATTTAGTCACAGTGTCTCAGCTGCATGGCAGTGGCTGCAACTGTCAGATTATGGTGCTGGCTTATATGAACTATCCCAGCTTGAGTTCAACCCACACCCCCACACCTCCCCAAACCCTCTGGCTTCTAGAAGTTGCACTAAGAAAAAGCTCAGGGAACATAAAGCCCAGCTCCACTATGGATATCTGCCCAGATGCTGAGTAGTTATTTGAACAAAAAAAAGAAAACCAAAAACCCACCAGGCCTGCATGTGTAGAGGACAGTAAGTTAAACCCAACCACACAGATGTACTTATTTCAAGAGTTATCACTCAGCAAGTTTGTACTCTGAAGCATAATCAACCAAAAAAAAAAAAAAAAAGAAGAAAACCTCAAGTCCACAGATGGCCAGTGCTAAAGTGTGAAGTATTTCTCTTGTGCCACAATGGTATTTAATAGCAGCACAAATGTTTACCTCGATATTGCCTTTAAAACCAAAGGTATTTATGCACTCTGGAAAACAAACCAGAGAACAGGCAATGCAATTAGCTTCACTTACCACGTACGGTAAGGAACCTTGCCAGGCCTGCCTGAGAAATCCAGAGCTTTAATGGGAATTACCAGCAGTCACCTAATAGAAGTAGGTGAGTAATGGCTAATGAATAATCTGTTCCATGCATTTAGGACTTCCTTCCATTTCAAAACTGTCTATGAACACATTATTTACTGTCAAATAACTTCTAGAGTAGTTTCTTGAAAGCTTTCACATTCAAAATACATCAGTCAGTTGCACATAATCCTCAGAATTATTTACCATGCTAAAAACAATAAGCTTAAAATTTTCACAGGAACAAAAAGTTGAATTATTTCCTTAAAGTTTCCTGTTTTGTTGAATGTTCACACCTCATTGGCTGGACTATTCTCAGAAACCAAACAGAGTAGGCAGCAGTTCCCACAACAAAAATCTATTGTTATTTACACATTTCCCTCTGTCACTCTGGAGACAACCCCAGTTCACTGTTTGCCCCATCTAGAAACTGATTAACGTGCTAAATGAAGCCCTTTCACCTCTGTTTCTGGGGCTGATGCTGCTGGAGGAGTTCTCAGGCAGCACGAGAATAACCAGCCCGTGCTGCATCTGCACCAGCTGCCAACTCAGTGCTCAAGGACATGCCTCCTGGGCGAGCCAAAAGGAACGTCACTCCGAGGAGCCTCATCTCTTCAACAAGAAAGAGTATTTGGTTTGGACCAAAGGAGGGTGAGCTCACCCAATGAAGAAGAAACACGGCAATGGTGACAGCAATCCCGTTCCTTATTCAGAAGGAACAGGTCGGTGATTTGAGTACCAGCTTTGACGTGCGGGAAGCAGGTTGGTACTAACCAAGTCTAACTGAGGACTACAAGCAGCTCACTCCAAGTAGGACCTTGGAGAAATACAGAGCAATAGTCTGTATAAGGATCTTCTTGATATTGACGCCTAAAATGTTGTCCCAACTGGAGAAGTATAACTACAATGTATTTGTAGAGTCTGCTGCATGCTGAAAGTATAGCCGAGTTGAAATGTATGGTATATATTTAACATTTTAAATGTAAAGATGTAAACGTTCCTTGCGTGCACCTGACATACCATATAGGCTTTGGATAAGGAAAGGGAGACTTAATACTCCAACTCCTTATGTATTTTAAACACACACATTCTAAGCTGCAGCTCTTACCATTTCCAATTCCCTGTTTGTGTCAATATATAAGCTGATGTAAAAGTAAGATTATAGTCAAATCAAAATAAATATTGCAAACTTGAGACATCAGAGATGTACAGGCATGAACAAACTATCGAAATGTAGAGTGTACACAGATGGGCTCCTGGGATTTGCAATCCATTATCCAAAGTGGGATCAAACGCAGCACAATTCAGGCTATCAGCACAGATGTGATGTCAAGCAAGATCTGACAAGCTTTTCCCACCCGCTGCAACACCAATCCACTTCATAGAGAGGAGAACTCAGACCATGAGCTAGCAAGCAGGTGCATTCATGATGAAGCAGTTAAGTTGTGCTTCATCCCATATATGTCCCTTGTCAACAGAAGAGCTGCCAATGGCATTCAAAATGCATTCAGGAATTCAATGAACACATGCAATTTTGGACATGCGAGATGCTCCTACCCTCTCAATGCAAGGCAGTGTCACCAGACTCTTCTTTTGGTTAAAGAGCAGATTTGGGTTCCTCACTCTGTAGCACTTGGATAGGTCGTTTAGCCCCACTTGGCCTCAGCCTTCCTTCTTACAAAATGGCATTAATGTTTCCGTATCACTCATGTTTATTAGGGCCTTCACAACTTGCAGTGATGGGCAGCATGGAATGTCTGTAATAACAAATAGCTTATGCACTTGACTGCCTTGCTGCAAACACAGATTAGATGTTTAATGCTATCTGAGGTGCATTCACCTCACTGAACTGGAATATGAGTAAGTGAAAACTTTCCCATGTCAGTTTAAATCACATCGTTACCTACATATACATATACATTAAGCAGCAATGATGTTAAATTCCTAACTAGTTGTTACTGGAGCGTTCGAGAAACAGTAAGAGCAAACAGCTGAAGAGGAAGATTTAAATCAAATTATCCACATTTGATAGCTAGTCTGTCTTCCAAAATAAAGGTTAAAAAGACCAAGTACACTTAATGGATATTTACACATTTTCTAAAAGCTTTAAGGACTGCCTTCAATAAAACTCACTTTCTTGGGAACTGTACCTGTAACAGTACAGAAGATTAATTATTAGAGATAAAAACATTGAACAAATTCATAGGCAATGCTCATATTTTGCTATGATAAAGAACTCCCATGCACATTAAACATTTCTAAAGGAAATAAGCAGTTGTTTCACAAACACTGGAGGTAATGTCTGCAGACAAGCTCTTTCCTGTCTGGGTTCTCTGGTGCTAACCAGACAGTACATTCACATTATAGTGCTTCTTTTAGCTGAGGTGCTTAATATAATTTCTGTCTTCTATTCTAACACTTGCTGAAGGGGAAAGGGACGTATGCACATAAAGACCTAAATTTTGCTTCATGTGACACTAGGTAAATACAGCAACACTTATGATTTCAACAACCACACTATTTAGGGAACATGAACCTTCTTCTCTGCAGCAACTCCAGACCACTGTAGCTCATCATGTCCATTGTAGATATGGAAAAAAGATTATTCTCTTCTTCCTTGCAGAAGCCTTCTAGATGTTTCATGTCACTGTTTTCCCTCAAGTATTTTCTTCTTTAAGCAACACCCGCTTTCTCCTTGTACTTCAGATTTTTAGACTGCTAATCACTTCTAGTGATGCCCTTTGGACTCGACACTTTTATTGAGGCTTGGTATCCCAAACTGGTCATGATATTCCAGCTGTCTTTGCCTTTCAACAACCAAGTAGAGAGAAAAGATGGTACCACACATCTCAGGGCTGTAATTCTGCTACTACATTTTATTGCAATATTTGTATTTTCACAATAATGAGACATTGCTAATTCACATTCAGTCCGAGTAAATCACAGGTCATCTTTTGCGACTATGGCTCAGCCCATGGATTGCCATGAGGCATTCAATAATTTTTTGTCTATTCAGTAGAGACAAGAAATAACCAAACCCATGTGCTTGTCCTCCAACAGACTTGCAGATCTCCAGTGTTTTTTTTTCAAATCTCTTTTATTTCCAAGCAAAACTATGAAGAGTAAACCAACTTCACATGGCCCACTCAGTATGCCCTCCCACTCTGATAATTAATAATAGCTACTCTCTGAAAATGGGTTTCCAAAAAGTTTGCACCCCTCCCAGGGTATTTTCTATACTACTATCATTTAATGGCTTATGAAGACAGCATGTGAAATTAGCTCAAAAGCCTTACTAGTCAAGACACATGACATCAGCTGCAGGTTCAAAAACATTAGTTAAAAAGTTCATCTCTGCAATAAAGACACCAGCTAGGCAAGAACTGAAAACTACTCAAGAGCTGGATGTGAAGCTCAACTCAGAAACTGCACTCGGCTTGGGGTTAACTTCATCTAACTCAGGTGTGAAGAGAAGTTTGTGTTCCCCAAAGCTAGTCTATTCTTTTCCCCAAAATATAATTTCATTTGCTAAAAGACACTGTCACAGCTCTCCTCCATTTGGCACCAGCCTAGGCTCCAGTACAAGATCCAGGACTCTTGAATCATTCCCACTTTACTTGGCTTCCATTTTTCCTTCTGGCCAAGAGGGACCGTGAGACCTTTATGACTCTGCAGCCTATTCCTAGGATCCTACATTGGAGTATAACAGCATTACAACATTCCAAGCCATATTAAAACTAACTCGCACCACTGAGATCACGTTAGTCATTACGTTTTGTTCTCAGGTCCCAAAGACAAAAATACTCATTCGACTCTCCCTTTTCATGCAAAACACACCTCTTCTAAGAATGTAACATTGCTTTACGCCTTTCCACACTGTTTACTAAACTTACTCGTCATGAAACTGTTGCATAAAACAGAGACAGAGACCAATTTAGCAGTACTCAGAATAACATTTCAGTCAAAGTGTGTATAAGGTAATGTATGTCAGCATTGCAATGAGGAGAGAATTCTTCAAGGAAATCCAAGAGAGGAAAGTTCCATTTTCTTAAACGGAAGGGGTTATAAAACTGGATTATGAGCCAAAAAAGTACATCACTAGCAATCAAATAGGAAACAGCAAAACCACATTTTTCAGGTTTTTCTTCTCACACTGGCTGAAATAGTTTTTCTTTCAAGTTTATTCACTTTTCTGCTTGACAGTCTAGCAAAGATTTAAGCAGCCTAGTAAAAACCTCCACTAGAGGACATAAAAAGTTTAAGTCCGGGGATTAAGTTCCCATCTTGCAGAAGCTGGTTAGTGAAGATTTCTTGTGTGTACACATAGGTAAAAATCTGAAATGTTTTCCTTAAAGTAACATTTTATTTTAGAACTTCCAGAAATTTAATATCTTTTTAGTGAAAAACTCCCTCAGAACTTCCACTTTTGGAAGAAGCAGAAACATCTTGCTATGGTACAAACATAACATATTCCTTCCTTATGTGTTTGTTGATATATATTATTTTAGAGTTCATTAGTACAAGGATGTTATATTTTGTGGTTAGCAAATCACATCTTTTGTCATCCAGTTCTTGGCAATCAGCAACAGTCATGAAAGAAAAATCATTGGGAAAAAAAAAAAAGTTGTTGGTCCCTCGGATTTCCCATCAAAAGTCATGCATCTTCATTTAGGCACTTTTAGAAATGTCTGTTTCAAGCTACAAAGCCAAATAGCGTATGGGATAGCTCCTCATCTACCACAGGGCACCCACAACACTGCTCCAGGGTGTTAGAATATCAGAAAGAAGACACCATCCATACTGTTGTGATACTCTTTATCTCAACCAAGGCGTTTTCTCACTTTTACTCTTCCTATTCTTTCCTCCATTCCACAGCAGGGGGGGAGCGAGCAAGCAAGCGGCTGTGTGGTGTTGAGCTGCCTACTGGGGCTAAACCATGACAGCTCTAGATAAATACTGCAGTATGAATACAAATACTCTACCAATTTGACAGTATAGTAGCATCAGGCTGCTGTAGCACATAGGCAAAAAGGAAAGATATCAGGAATACTGTCAGAAAACTGATTCGCCTTTCACTCCCGCCTGTTTTCTATCACTGCATCTCCAAAGCCTCCAACAAATTTACTCCTATATTAGAATGTACATAAGTATTTTCAGTAATATCCTATTAGGAATTTTATCCAATAAAGGAAAAATAGAAATCTAAGTCTTTCTTCCTTTTATAGTCCTCCATTGTATAGGAATGAATTGTACTGAAATGCAAATCCCCAAAACACTGAATTATTGGTTTGCTTTGTATATGGTAGAACACAGGACACAATGAAAGTTTTGCAAAGTGTTGCACAGAGACCAGCTTCTGCATTTATTCAGAGCCTCACTGAAGGACTACAAACAAGAGAAATCTAACCACTTTCTTTGCAATCCAACCAGCTTCCTTGCAGGGCAAGGTGCTACAACCATTGGAAAGATGCTAACAGTGAAAAAGCAGAGATATCCTGACATGGAAGAGATGAGACTAGGACTAGCTGTTCTGCTAGATCCCAAAGAGCATACAAGACTTCAGAGACTTAGCCTTTTTCATTAATCTTCTGAATAAAAAATTGGGAGCAAAGTAATCTAAGGTGGTCTAGAAAAGGATAGGGTGAATAAGCAGGGAGGCCTTTGGGGTGGTAGTGGTTAAGACTCAGTCCAGAAGTACTATTAGAGGGCTCCTGAGAAATGCCCAATGCCTTCTTACTGTGAAAGAAAAGAACTAAAGAGGCATGTAGCACACAAGGAGGTCCTAACATGGAGGATGGCCTCTGTGGTTTGCAGTGCTGCTCATTTCACCTCCAGCGTTAGGTTTAGAGACCCTAGAACCAGTGGGATGGACTGAATCCCACAAGAGGAAAAACAGCATAAATGTTAGAGACAGTGTGGGCACCTCATAATGCCAGAAGTCTATGACCACTACTCTTGAAAATGGAGGAGTTCTACTATTCTTAGGCATGGGTGGCTATATGGATGTCCCTATGCTTTAGTCACCTTTTTCTGTATCAGGTCTGATAGTCCACCATTATCTTTGATCACACAGGTAGGACATGAATGCAATCCACTCAGAAGGTCTGCACTCCCCAATACCTAGCTAGCAAAATAAGGTGAAACCCTAACACTGTGCATTTAACATCTCCTGTGTCGGTACCTCTTCTCATAAGAGCTGGCAAGATAGCTTTGGGTTCAGCTAATCCAGTTTACAAAATGAAATTAGCATCTCAACATGAGGAAAGTCCTACTCCATTACTTAGTCTGGTAGTCAAAATTAACCAAACTATCCATGACTTGAACAGTTCCACAGCTCCAAATTTCACAAATGCAGCAGCTAGAAAGAATAAAATTCCCTGAGCTTCAACCACAGTTAAGACATCGTAACAAGGCAACTCTTCCCACACTATCAGGCAGACAGGCTCTGAAGAAACTTCCATGACCTCTACCAAAGCTTTTTCCTCTCCTGCCTTTTTTGTGTTACAAACTACTGGAAACTGCAGTGACCTGCAGAGTTCATTTTTGTTAGTCAGTCTACAACGCTGCCACATCAGGTGTCTCTCTGTAACACGGAACAATTGGGTTTCTGCTTGCAGAATGCTACAAGAATGGACAGGAAGATCCTGACCCTCTTCTACCCCCTACAAACACTCTGTTATACCAATTAGACCCACTGAAATCTGAGAGTATTGTAGTTGCATCACTTGGGTAGCGCCCCAAAAAGGCTGTTATCTCACCTGTGGGTGCACTAAGAATTGACTTTACTACTGACCAAAACTTATTTCCACCCATATTTCCATACTGTTGGTTTTGGTTTTTTTATCATTAAGGTCTTCCCTAAGTAGACACTTTCAGTCCCAGGTAGAGAAAAGAGCTGTAAGAGTACAGGTGTTAGCAAAGTACATGTCAGTGTTATGTGGCTGGAACATATTTAAGGTGCGTTAAATGGCATTTTAGCTTATATGACTGTAAATGATGCCTCAGGACTAAGTTTTTAATGTAAAGTCATTATCATAGAAATAATTTGATTTAGGAAGTGGTATCTTTGCATCAGGTAGTCAAATGTGGCTGAGCTCTAAACCACCAGTTCCATGCACTGCTCTAAACCAACTGTGTCACCTGCAAGGAAAGAGAAGCATAAATACCTTGCTGAACGGGGGCATAGGTCACTTGTCCAGAACATTTCCTCAGCTTTAAAACTCATTGTGCAGAGGAAGCCAAGGTATATTTGCTCTTGTATTTGTCTTGGTATACTCTTAGAACATGTAAAGCAGACACAGGCTGCAGACTGGTAAGTGTCACATGAAACATGGGCTGCTCACAAGCTAAATGATGTTTACCTAGGGGTTTTTTTTAATAATGGAGCCATTACATAATTTGAATTCCTACGACAAGCACCAAATGTAAAAGAATTCCTTGGTTTGGTTGTCACTGAAATCTGCTATTAGTAAGATATATGTTTATGTATAAAATCCTTGGAATTACGGAAGAATCAAATGGCCTATTCGTAATGGAAATTTTGAAACTTGTGGCATTAAATCTGAATGAAACAGCTTATCTTAAAACAATGAGAAACCCTTAAAATAAGGTTTGAGTAAATATTCATCTTGGTTTACATAGGGATAAAAAAAACCTTGAGAATTCTCAATTCATGATGAGAAAAAAAATCACAAAATACTAAAAACCAAAGTGTTCATCCACCCACTTACCATATACACAAATGCATTTTCATTTATTTTAAATTTGCAGTTATTTGCGTTGCTCCATCCTGACTTGAGAATTGGACGTTTTGTTAACACAGAACTTTCCATATGACTCTGAAAACACAAAGTCAGTGTGGAAGACCCGCCAACATTACAGATGATCAAAGTCAGTGGGTGCTATATCAACACACAAATATTTCATTATATAGAAGTCACTATAGTTTGATCCAAACCCACTGAACTTAAAAGGAAGCTTTTTATTAATGACAACAGTTCCTTTTATTAAAACAGAGGGTTTGGACAAGATTTCAAATAAAACACAGTTACCGTGCTGCTGTGTTCAGGTCAGGAATCTGCTATAGACTCTTGATGCAGCATGGCCCCATAGCCCATTTTTACACAGATCAAAAGGGAATTCATCAAGACCTAAACATTTTGAAGCTTTAATTCTATGGGCCAAAATATTTTTATAATATGTCTAAAGCATCGTATTCCTTTTAATTGAGTTCCAGGAAGAAAAACTGACTCCTTTAGATCTCACAGACACATATGAAAAATATATGCTTCTTCAGCATTAACGTAAGAATAGTAATAAGCAAAATTAAACAATCTACAATCATTAGCCTGTACTAGGACAATTTACTCATAGCTTGGCAGAACTTCCTTCCCATCGTGAAAAAAGCTGTATTTTAGTAGTCTCTACAAATGAATGCCACGTGCTTCTATTATATAGCCTTTTCTGTCTGTTGGCTCCACCTTATAATGAACCTGCTGCTTCTGTTTAATTCAATGTATGCCAGTTTTCCACTGACCTCAACAGAAAATCTATTGTGCAGTGGTGAGATATCATTCCAGAGCTGAAGATACTATGGATTGCTGTTATATAAGATACAGTAAAATAAATAACTGGGCAAGAGGAACAGATCGATGAGAAAGCTCTGGTTCAGGGACAAAAATCCAGATAATCAGTAGTGATGGGAAGCAAATTCAGAAAAAAGAACATGGCAGTTAAACTGAGTTTACTAAAATATGATGTTTTTAAAAATTGCTTGAATATGGCAGGAGCTTTTCTAAATTTACAGAAATGTCACAGTTAATTTGCTTGTGAAACTCATATTGGGGTTTTTTTATTCAGTCCTCAGTATAAGCTAACAAGCTTTAGTCCTTCTCTCTGCCTTTCATATTTTTTAAGGACATGTGAGTTTATTGCATTTGCAAGCAAAAGCTAAATAGTTACCAAAAAAAAATCAAGCCAAAAATAAGAGCTGGGAAGGAAACAAGCTGTGGATCATCAGTGTTGCTTAGTCATCATTCCCCTCTACTTTCCTTGATAGCAAGTGAAGGATGCTGCACTGGAACACATGCTCACAGGCACACAAAGGCTCTCCATCCTTCTTCCATAGCGTGGGAGAAAGCAGTCACACTTGAGGGTGCACTTCCGCCCCTCTGGCAATTTGGAGGGCATGCTCAGCTGGTCCTGTTCACAAGCAGGACTATATTTTACATGAAACCACCATGCAGGTAGTGCTCTTCATGAGAAGACCTCACACTCAGACAGCTAAGTATCCAACAACTACATCTGGAGAAACACTGAAAAAGGGCTGTAAAAGCCTATGCAGCAGTGGAGGTGTTCTGGACCGAATGTCTGCACATTTATGTCCATATACAGATTAGTTCTATTTCTTTGCCCTCTCAGCACCTCTCATCCCTATCAAAGTCCAGACAGGCACAGGCTGGGACCATTCATTTTCACAATATTTCCATTTTATAAGTAAGGAACCAAACTTAAAAGCCTGGTTCAAATTAAATATCTTGAAAATCAACTTATTCTAAGCTATCTTTAGCAGCTTCATTTAGAAATAAAGGGTGGCTGAGGTCAGACCTTCATCTGGTACCAAACCAGCACCGTGCAGTTGGCCTTCTGAAGCCTTCCATGAATTGCAGATGCTGAGGCTGCCTTCTCACAAAGTTTGTAATTCATTCTTACAGAGACTTTGAAACGAGATCTGCTTTAATGATTCTTTTTTATTAAAAAACAAAATAAAACAAAACAAAAGCCAAGTCCCAACAGGTGCCCACCTTCCGCAAAACTTGAAGTCCAATATTAACCAAACTCTTGCTGATTTGAATTAATTTTTAATTAAATATTTTCAAAGAAGAAAGACACTACATCTTGGAGAAAAGTAAAATATATTTTCCAGTCTTTTGATGGCTTTTTTCAACTTCAGGTCAATGCTAATTGCAACTGCTCAGCATTTCCTTAAGATATTTTCTCTGCATCATGGTTTTTTGGTTTGGGTTTTGGTTTTTTCCCCCTATTCTTTCCTTTCCCTTTTGATGTGACAAATTATATTTTTTTTATTATTTATAAATGGAAACTTGGGGTTAAGAATGCAAACTGAAGTTCTACTTTAAAGAGGCAGAGCTTAGATCAAATATAATACCAATTTACCATCAGCTATATTTCCTGCTTTTAGAAAAAGAACATAGAAAGAGCACCATATTGCCAAACAATACAAAAATGGGAGCACACAGGCCAAAGCAAGCACATGGATATGGATAGAGAGATTAGATGGAGAGAGCGAAACCAAAAGTATCCAAAGTAATACTCCTGTCCAGTAGCCACCCTGTTCCAGAAAGTTAGGCATGTACTACATAGAAGAATGTTTAAGATAAGTGATCTGATCAGAGATTTCACTAGGCACATTTTAGATGGGAATTCAGCCCACTAAATGCTATTGCAACCTGAGCAAGAGTCTCTTCTTCCCCTGGAAAAGTTATTGCATACAACTTGTGCTTACAGTTTACATGGAAGACTAAGTGTTCAGATTTACAAGCCAGTGAAGCAATTAACAACAGCAAGATGGTGTCAGACCAAAAAAAAAATTAAAATGTAGATTACAGTAAAACTACAACAAGCAAAGGTTTGTGATGAAAGGATACACTACCACAATAATTTGTTTCCGTGAAAACCAGGTAGAAAAGATGTTCTTCTGGACTCAGAAAACTAATTATAATACAAATAAAGCAATCATAGACTTACTCCTTAGATATCTGACAGCGTATCACTTCCACTTACTTCTGTGCTTACAAACATATCAGCAAGAAGCAAAGCACATGAAAATGCCTTTTTTATAAAGCTGGATTCTCTTGACTAATAGATATTGCACCATTTTAGAAAGAAAGGCATTCTACCTCTGTTCAAAAGAAATATCCAATGATTTTCAGTAATGATATCAAAGGCTCATCCCCAAGTTAAAAAAAATTCAGAAGCAAGAGCAACACAGACCAAAGTAAGCGCATGTATATAGATGGAGAGACCAAACCCAAAAGGTCTGAATTTCTTAATTTCATAACAGCACAGGCAACTGAGAATATGTTTTTCTTGAAATCTTTCTTTTGCTTTCTGTAAAGCAACACCCTATTTGTTAACAAGATAAAAGTATTTTTCTACCATTCTTTCCCGACTAATACTTCCATCCTGGTCCTGCCTCGTTCAGCACAATGCAATTTGTGTGCCATTGCCTTACTCTCTAAAAAAGAACTGAAAAATTACGTACTTACCCATTATTTATTTTACAAAACTTATTGACCTAATTTCATCTCCAGCTTCATCTGTTTGCTGTGAAATGAGCCTGAAACAGTTTTTCCAAGTCTTTGTTTCAGCCAGTGGTGGAAAAACATTATCTTAACATCTCTTGACTGTAGAGTAAAACAGAAGAAAGTACATTTATGAATCAAGGCCTGTAGCAACCATCCCTCTAAACCACCTCTCAGTCTCTGTGAACAGCTTTATCATTTCCTGAACAGTGCAACAGTCAGGATGCAAATATCAGGTCCTGACACAGCTGTCTTTTCCTCAACTCTGATGACTTAAAAATGAACACCTGAACAAAAATAGCCTAATCTTTGCTCAAAGAAGGTAGATACAGAAGACATTAAAGCTCTTAGCTCAGCTGTTAGTTAGCCAATGATGTTAGTAAGGTACTGTAGGGACTTGTGATAAAGAATAAAAGGGCAGACAGAAAGTAAGTCCATTGACAAGTTTTAAGTAACAGCGTGTTGTTATTGTGTCACTATTTCTCCACTTCAAAAATTTGAGATTTTTTTTTTAATCAAAATACTAGGAAGTGCAATCAAATGCTGTTAGAACTGGTCAAAAATTACATAAAATGGGTACTATTCTGTGTGCCACGCAAAATCAGTTAAACCAAGATTACATGGAATTCAAATCACTGCAACCTTTATCTCATGCAGTACTAGATGTAGGTTTCACTTATCATCAGGGCAAAGAAAAAGAGTAATACAATACAGAGAAACATTGAAGGCTTAAGCAGGACTCATTTTTGCATTAAAAATCCATTACATTCCCATTTTCTGTCTTCCCTTTAACCTTTAGTATTTGTCTTATTTTAAACACGTTGCACAGTAATAACATTTTGATGGATGTCATCTAGTGTAGTGTTGTTCAAAATCATGAGCCAGATTTTTTTGTAAGTCATCAATTTACTACTGACTTCAGGGAAGATAGGTGAATTTGGCATTAACATAAAGTAAGGGTTCCTACAGGCACTATGATCTTGATGTAAGCATACATGAATGCACGGGCACACAAAAACTGTCAAAACAATGGTTACTTAATGACAGGCTCCTAACATAACATTTAGGCACATTATTAAGACTCCTTATTTACAAAAGCACTCAGCAGCCAGCAGCCTCTAAGTTGTCTGAAGTTCAACTTTACGCTCCTATTTCTAATATGAATTCAGCCACACACAATCTTGATAGGTAGAAAATTTGTTTTTTAATGAGAGGGCTGGAAGGATGCTGTAATTAATCACAAGCCCTGTGCAAGGGATAAGGTGCTACTGTGAAGTCCCTGGAGCCGCTGGGAGGCTGAGTGTTGGCCAGGGAACCGCTGAACTCCGGAGCTTGCCTAACCCAAACACGATATGTAAGTAAGCACAGAAACAGAACAACCCAAAGAATTATGTATCTAAGAGTCATCTCACAACTGTTAGAATTTATTTCAGATCTCCTTCGTAACTGGGATATGAATCCATTTTCTTTTCAAAAATTCCTCCCCGATAGCATGTAATTTTTCCCTTAAAAGATACAAACAAAACCCAAACCAAACAAAACCCCACAATGTACTACTTAACATCATGTGACAAGAAGAGTCTTAAGACCACAGGACCTATTTCCTCCCTGTCAGGAATTTGTGGGCGCTGTGTCCAGCTCGATTTTACTGAGCATTACACAATTCCAAACACTGGTTTTTTGGATCACTTAATGGATTAAAACCTGTCAGCCTTTAGCCAAACAAAACAAAACAAAACCAAACCAACCCCCCCCAAAAAAACCGAGGAAGAAAAGACAAATAAAAGAAAAGCAAAAAAGTGCCAAGTGACACATTAGAAGCACTATATTGTTGCTAAGTACTTACAGCAGGTTCACCTTGACAGTCTGTCACAACATAATGGGATGTTCTGTCACAGATGAATCACCTAACACCCTTCTTACAAAGGAGAAGCACTGAATTTGAAGTAACATGACAAGCCATGATTTGCCTCAATCCTCCAAAACATGCTAAAGTGGAATGCAGAAGAGAAAGCCAAGAAGGAAGAGATGAAAGTTTAAGGCAACAATGCAGTGCTTCAAGACAGCACGTGTTTTTCTCTACTGTGCTTGATGGACATGGCATGACTAAATGGCTAAATATGAGGTTAATTAAAAACAAACAGTTCATTTTTTAAAAGTGTATTATTGACCAAAAATATTTTCTCAGGAGCTTGTTACATGAGCATTATTGACTTGATTGAGCATTATTAGCATGTCAATCACTTCCAGGCTATTTTTATAACCTTGTGCATGTTGTTTTATTGCAACATATACAGATAGAAAAGCAGATACACACAGTAAAGAGCACTGGAATTCATAATCTCTACCAACAATATCTGTTTTGTAGTGTCTGGGGCCACGAGGAGGCTATAGGAGGGCCTTTTACACTGGAGCAAACATGGGAATTGGATAATCATCTCTTTTAGCATTGTTGGTTTGCTCCCCTGACCTTCTATAGCCAGGACTGCTCAGTCCGCAAGACCAAAGACGGTCTCTCAAGACAAACTCATTGCCACAGCTGGATGGTCCAATATTAAATTTAGACAGAGTATACAAATCAAAGTGATTGTATATTATGTAGAAGCACATAGAGGGAGTGAGAGGGTTTGCTAAGCCAACTCCATAAGTACACAAGAATTTGTGTTTAGGCTTAGTGTACTAGAAATAATTATGTTTAAAAGTTTATCATTCAATTTAGCTTTTTGAAAAGAGTCAGTGAGACTCCTGATGCCTAGCCTATCCACATAGCTACAACAACAAAAATACCAGCAGTTAAAAGTAAGTTTCTTCACTTAATTGCCACAGAGGTAACACATTGAAGAACTCCTGCACCCTTTGGTTGTCCTGTTAGTCACCGAGAGATAAAGGGGCTGATTACTGCCAAGAACAAGCCTGAAACCATGTGGTATAAAGAAATCTCATCAGGGACCACAGCTATTCCCATTACCTAGCTAGGTCAGATAAAATGAGTATACATACCACAAAATAGCCTGTTTTCCGTGTTCAGTACAAATTAATGCCGATAATGGTGACACTGTACAAAACATATATTTTCATTATTTGTTATCTGGAAGACAAGAAGGTAGCGAATGTCTGCATCACAGGACAAACCCTGGCTTGGTTTCCAGGGCTGCCTGAACCTTTTTCCTGTGCAAGAGACATTAGCAGAGTTGTTCCATTTCATTTTTACTGAAGGAAATTAACTGTATTTTGTGTTCTTTACTTGGGGCAGTCAGAAAATCACTGTCAAATTCAAAGTCCTGTGCAAAGCTAAAACATTTAAAAGCATAAGTCAACTGAAGACTTTTTTGTAAAGCGACACCCGTCCATTATAACGCCCGTTGGGCATTCACTGGCTCCAGGAGAAAAGGGGAGATGCAAGCGACATGACTGTTTTCAATTTCAACTTTTTTTTTTCTTTTGTCTGTCATGAAAAGGAATAAACCACAGCAAGCTGACAGTTCATTGAAACTCAGCATCACGTGGGATAGTAAATAAAGAAATAAGACGAATTATTTCCTTTTATGAAAACGGCTAACCAAGAGGCTTTGTCAAGCCACCATCATGGTTGCGAGGCTCTTGTTTCCTTTTGGCCCTGGGCCCCAGATGAAGTGCAACTGTGCTGTACGGCTCCAGTATTTACTTGTGTTGCGAAGCAAAACTTAAACATTCCTTTCATGTGAAGATTTTTCAGAGCTTGGTAAAAACAAGGTTACATCCTTACTTGAAAATGAAGCTGAAGGAGAAATGATAAGATGCTCCTGAAAAAAAATACTAAAAAGTAGCACTCTACAAGAAAAAAAATAAAATAAAATTGTTACTTGAAACATTTACCTCAACAGGTTTATATCAGTAAGTCTCCATAAAACCTCTCAACTGAACTGGCTACATTAGTCAAAACAGACCTGTAATCCAATTAACTTTCCTATTTGTATTTTTGAAAACTTAAAGAATTTTCTACAGATGGGTTCCTGGGCCAGTAGACTGCTGGAGGCTGCTTCCATCATAAAACCCAGTAAGTCTCATGCTATAAACATGTCTGAACTACAGGGTTTGGTGACTGTTCCTAAACGAAAAAGAGAAAAAGCCTAAACTATTTAAAATACAGTGAGAAAAGGGAAGCCAAATGCAAGCTGTACATCAAATGTGATTTTTACTGAACTAAAATTTAAAAACTGATTTCTCGAGTTATTCCATGGCTTGTAACATCACCACATGAGATCACTGCATTGTGTCAGTTCAACAGTTACTATGACAGTCGGTTGTTACTACAACTATCAGTTCAACAGTTACTACAGGGATGAGCAGAGGACAAAAAAAAAAAAAAAGAAAGAAAATATGAACATCATATTTTCTTGCATTTGTTTTAGAAAAAGAATAGCATTCAGACAGAATTAAAAAGCGCTCCCAAGATTACAGAGACTTGAGCAAACTCAGATCTAGATTTAGATTTTTGGTGTACATGGGTTAATGGAAAGATGTAGGTCCCCCCCCTGCACCCCACGTGGCTTTATTTAGTGGGTCCTAACCTTTTTAAAAGCAAAGGCTGCTCCTTCCTTTTGCCAACTGAGGACAACAAATCCTACAGCCTCTTCAGTGCAAGTCTATCTCAATCACACTCTATTCTGTAAATAAACAGAAGGAGCAGGACAGGTCAGCACAACAAATAAAAGAAAACCTTTACCCTTCTGTGGTCCCTCAGTTAACCAAGACGAAAAAAACATCTTCCACACAGAATCATCCTCCCGTAGTCAGCCATTACCTTTCAGGAGAGGGATGCTTAGGGAAATTCTAGTCCTTCTTGCTCTGTCAGTGCTAGAAATCAACCAGACCTTCAGCAGATTAGGAACAGTTGTCTATCATTTCCTTACAAAGTGGAGCAAGCTTTGATCCCTAGAACCCCTAGACCAATCCCCTACACAAATGTTCCACAATGGTGCTGCACAGGACAGTTGCAATGGTTGCTCATATCAACCCAATTTTGCATGAGACTGCCTTAAGGTTTTTGCACAAGATCTATTCAATCTTGACCACCGCCATCCTATCCAATCTTATTAAATTTAATTCGCACACACAGGCATGTCCCATAAGAGCAGATGGCTTTCCAGTAAAATGACAAACATCTTACGCAGCACAAGAACAAGCAAATTTAGAAAAGGCAGGAACTATTTTCAGAAAGCAGAAGCACACTAAGTACAGGGTAGCAGCCTTGAACCACAGCTTGAAATCCAAAACCCCAGAGGTTACTCTTTGGAGTGCGTAAAATTCAGTGTACTATTGTTCTGAAAAGTATGGCACAGTTACTTGCCTGCTGGCGTGTTCGAAGGCACTAGAATGGATGGGATTAACCTCTGACTGGGAGAAGAAAAGATGGTTATTGATCATACAGCCTATACATGTTCAATATGAATGAAAACATCACCAGATGACTGAGGTAACCTGATGCAAGACAAAGCACTGGACAGTCATGTCTAAGGACATACCGAGGGAAATAATGAGACTAAAAAAGAAAATCTCTCATGACTTTCACTCAAAACAAAATACACTGGTGATTTTGTATGAGAAGGACAATATTTCCAGCTTTATTCTTTGCAGCTCTGCCTCTATATCTAACCTAAGATCATAAAATACTGTGCATTGATCAGAACTGTCCTGTCATCACAAACATTTGCTGGTTATGGAGGCTGTAAAGTCCACAACCCACGATAGCTCAAGATTTTTTGCTGTCACCAGCATCCCTATGAAGTTGCACCCCCTTCACCCCATTAAGCCCTAGTACCAGCTTTCTCTATGCTTTTATCCCCAGCCATGAGTTTCTGCACCTTCCTTTACGGGAACGATACCTCACACAGCTGTGCTGGGAGCCACATCAAAGAGCCAATGCTGACATCTCTGCAAGGGAAAAGGTGGGAACTTGTACCTGGAGGGAACAAAAAACTAGGAAAAGCTCTTTCACTTATTTCAGAATGCAATTCCACAATTACTTTCTATGAAGAAAAGACAGGGCTGAGGGGGGCCACATTTGGGGAAGCGGAGTCACAGGAACACCTCTTTGAAACAGCAAAGACTTTTGCGCAAGAGGGACTCTGTTCCTTACAAGACTGTGGAGAGGTCAGAAAAGCCTTGACAAGCTTTTCCCAGTATTTTTAAAGAACAGAACTGCCTTTATATGCACATGATTGAATTTACAAAATTATGTACGGGACCACTTTTTTCACTATCCAAGCCTGTAGGGTTCGGTGTTCGGAAGATCTCGCAATGTCACGGAAAGACGGAGGGTTGGTCACAGCCCTATGACGTATCTGTAATCCCGCCTACCCTTGTTAGTATAAAAGGAATTAACTGCGCAATAAAAGGCGGAAGTTGGCGCTCACACTGTGTGTGTTATCTGTCTCTTTCCCTGGTCTGGGGTTGACCAGTGATCTAATCGTGGCACCTTGATATGTATCGAACGCTAGACAAGCCTTTTTTTGGTTTTCAAACAGCTAGTCTAGGTCCTGTGGAGTTCTTGGAAGCACATCCATCCTAACTGGACACGAAGACATGTGCTTTCAGAAATCTGGATGGTTCAGCATAGAAGCACTAGATGAGAATTCGCTTCCCAGTGTTCAGTTTCTCACAGATGTTTTATACAGACATGAGAAAGCTCTCTACACTCTTTGCTTAAATTTCCCATCCAGAAAAAGGAATAAGAATAGCAATGCTTTTATACTTCCCCAGGTTGTTGTGAAGATAAATGCATTGAAGAATGTGAAGTATCTGAATATTACATAAATGGGGATCACAAAAATACCAGTAATAGGCAGGCATAAAGGAATGAAACAGAAAGGGACATCCAGGGCACACTTTGACTGACAGACAGGCCTCAAAATTTAGTTTCCAGAATACAAGGAGCTCCCATTGCTCTTCAGAAGAAAATCGACAGACCTCAACAATTCAGTATTTCTTCACATTGCTGTAAGAATTATCAGTACAGATGCCACTGAGAGCAGGTGGCTGACACCACATCATCCAGCATCACCCTTTTCCTCCTCTCACAGAGAGCCACAGAAATCCAAAGTAGTTCTGGCAATACTGACTTTCATTGCTCAGATGACAATCTTTTATCTATATGATAAATTAGGCTTTAACCGTTTTTACTGATTCTTGCTGAAGGCTTTGTGAACGTATTGGAATTCAAGTGTTCTTAATGTAATGAAGTGTACTTCCTTAAAGGTTAAGCAGAGAGCTTCTCACAAATGCAAACAGCCTACTTCCAACAAGCAAGCAAACAAACAACAGAATATTGGCAAATTTTCAAAGTTTCTGAGATTGATATTAAAACTAGACTTCTGCATTGAAGAGCAAATACAGGAAAGGGAAAAAAAATCTCACTCCATTTAAGAGAAAATGCCTTTGAAATGGCATTTGTAATGCCCGTCAGTCTAAGTACATATGTAAAAAGAACAGAAATAGTATTCAGAGGAAATGCATCGGCATATATCTATTTATGCATGTATTTTCCTGCTGGGTTTATACAATTGCTGCAACTGAGTGAATTAAATTAATTTGAGGATCAAGACTCTGCCGTATTTAAAAAATAATAATAATAAACTGAAGCTCATACTTCTGCAGCCATTTCTAAGGTATCACTTTTTCATCATAAGCTTTTCAACAGCTGTGACTCATAAACCATAAACATTTAGTACCAAGAAATTGTAAATGACATATGATTTATGATGTGTCTGTATCTCTCTACATAAAAACATTCTTTCTTTACATGTAGGTTCAACGTGTTGAACAGCAAGCATGATTCTTATATAAGAGGAAATCAGTGATGCAACTAAGACACCTGGCCATGAACTTCAGTTGACACTGGAAGGTTCTCTATAGTGTACTGATTAATTTTTTTAATACCGAATTTAAATTATACTGAACTGCCCATATTGTGTCAAGGACAAAGGCTTTGATTTAAACAGTATATATTTGTTTTTTTCTTATAATGATCCACAACATTCCACGTTTGTGGTATGTGTCTGATCACATTATGTTACAGAACTGTTTTCTTATTGGAATCTTTTTTAAGCTAAAGCATATATATTCTCTGTCAACAGTATTCCACATTTCCAAAAAAGCAAAAAACAGAGCAAACCAGTTTTAACAGCTTACATCAAAGTTCCTTGTATAACTTCAGATTATTGTTTTCTGTCATCACTGCATGATAGGAGTAAATCTGTACTGTTTTACAGACTAGACTGTGATTTCCTGGTAAAAAAAGAGAAAAAATGTTTAACCACACCTCACACAGAAGGTGCAGAAATATCATCATATGCAATGCACATAATCCTGCTGACATACTTTAGGTAACCCCCAACAGTATAAAAGAACACCCTCACCAGGAGCATAAAATCTATACATCCAAAGGTAAACAAAATGACAACGGTGTAAAGGATCAGACACACACAAATCCATTCATCACATCTAAAGAATTAAATACCGGTTAGGGTCTGATTCGATTCAGCTCTGGCTGGGGTTTTTTGTTGTTGTGTTTTCTCTCATTGCAACAAGTTCCCGTCCATTGTTCACAGCTTGTGAAGCACTTAAACTTTTTTTTATTCTTTTCCCAAGCAATATGAAGCTTTTAGTTTGGGCCATCTACAGGGATCACTTCACTGTAATATAAAGAAGTACTAAACGTAATGTGTATTTCACAGGCAAATGACCATGTGGGAGTAAAAAATTTTTTAAAAGGCGGCTTTCATGTATTGAATAACTTGCTGTAGTTGAAGCATGCACTAGGAAACGATGCATCACATAACATCATATGAAATTTAAAATCAGATTCTTTTGGGTACTTAAATGTTGGCCTAAAACACCTGCAATGCAAGTGCCTTTGAAAGTCCCCAAATTCCAACAGGCTACACTTTATTTCCAATAGAAAACTCAGATTTCTTTTATGAAATTTGTTATATGCTGCAGTACTTTTCTAAAGTGGAAGGAAAATTTAAAAAATAACAACAAAAAATCTGCTTCTGACATGTCTTGATTGTCTTCTGAGTTAAAATAGGATAGTTCTTTTTTCCCATATCAAGGGAAAATCCAGCCAAAAAAGGGAAAATGACTAACTATACTCAGGAAATGAAGACTTGGCCATCCATTCAACAGTTAAGTGCACACTTAGATAAACTGAAATTTCCACTCAATCTATAGGTTTTAGTTAATATAAGAACTTTCATTTATAATATCCATAGGATCTAATTAAGTCAGATGAATGTTTTTTATGTTGCTCTCTAGTAGCTGTTGCTCTAAGAACAGAAACATTTCATCAACACTACCTGATTGTGAGAATAAAGACTGGAGGAGCAAATTCTTGACTTCATCCTTCTGATTTACAAGCCAGAAAGCCAGATAATTTTATTTTCCTTTTTTTAGTTCTTTGGAAGAAAATCATCACTACAGTACAGAACACTTTAAACAAGCACAAAAATCCCCACACTGAGGGGGGGAAAGGTCATTTAGAATACTAAAAAAACCCTATAGGCTTATTATTATGAATGCTTTTCAATTTCCAAAACCATATAGGAAACAATTGCTACTTTTGATTTGTGACAGAAAGTCCATTTAATTAATTAGTGGAACCTAAAATCTTAGTGAATGTAATAGAAGTAGACAACATATGAACAACATAAAACAGCTAAAGATGTGTCCTGGATGCAGAGAAAGCCTGCAACTTCTTATCGCTTGATGTGCTTCACTAGTAGGAACTTGCACAGCATGGATAAATAAAATCTTATAGAGAAAACTTCTATTTAGGGAGATAAAGACTCAATGCAAGAGGCTACTGCAAGTAAGCAAGGAAAATAAAAAGTAATAGACAAATGAGTGACCAAAGAATACTATGACTTAAGATATCTAGAATGATATTTGGCAATGAGAATTGCCAAAAGGGGAGCATGAGCTTGCAAATTATATTAAGACAAAGGAATTCAATTTCTATTGCAAGTGAAAGATGCATTGCAAGACAAAGCAAAGCCACTTTGTAATGGACAGAGGGCAAGTACTGCAGGCAATCTAGGGAAAACACAGCAAGTACAGGAAATTTTATCTCTGCTGTCAACCAGGATAATGATGTTGAACATGAAGCAGGATGCTTAATCAGTATAAGGCTATAGAAAAGAGAACTCCATCAAATGGGGGATAAGCCCCAGAAGCCTGAAAAAAAAAAAACCCACAAGCTGAGGGAACCAAACCTTTCCCAGCCCAGACTGAAGGAACACCAACTAATAGTAGTGTTTTTAAGTTGGTTTGGGTTTTTTTGACATTGAAAGTGATATCAGATACTCAGTGGATAGCAATGTCTTACTGGCTTCAACAGTATTCCTGCTTCCAGATCAAGTTATGAAAATAAATGGAAAGCACAATAAAATGCAACATAAAGAAAAACTGATCATGATAAAGGCTTAAGATAAAAGAATACAGCAGATCCCCATGTTTTACAGTAACTGTAAGAAAACTGCAAGACACAAATGAAGGGTGAGAAACTTAGCAAATTGTGACACAGAGTAATAAACCACTGTTCCCTATCTCCTGTAATAGGAAAAAATTGGAACATCATATGAAATTAATAAGAAACAGGTTCAAAACAAACAGAAGGTAGTAGGTCTTTATGTATTAAGCTGCAGAAGAGCTGACCCTGTGACACTGAGTGCAAAAAGCTTGCCTGGATTCAAAAGTGACTGTTCAAATTCTTGGAGCAGAGAATTCATGAAGGGCTATTAAGCAACAAGAAACCACTTCTGACTCAGAAAGTCTCTGGACTGCAGACTGCTGCAGCCTAGGAGCATAATTTCATGCCCAACAAGTTCCCCTGCCTCCTTTAAGCATCTGCTATTGACCACTTCAAAAACAAAATACTGGGTTGAATGTATCATCCTAGTAGAGATGGTCTGTTGTACCTGCACTCCAGAAGAACTTCCTGTGTAACTGACTGGGGGGGAGATTGGAGGCCTTGGGGAATCCTTATCAGTTCCTTTGCCTAGCTAAATTACTGGCTCTAGTCCCTCTAATTCATTTCCAGAGCATTTACATCCAAGGCAAATGCCAAGGAAGAAAAGCGTAAGCTATAGCATAATGACGCAGAAGAATACATGGATAAAAAATGGTGATAATATATTTAGTTTAAAATTTAGAAAAACATTTCTAAAACCCTCGAGCTGGAATAAGCTTTCAGTAGAAACAGTGGAACAAGCAACTATTTCCAAGATTGAGGTTGATCAAAAAAGATGTCATGTGCCATAGTTTCCTGTAAAAGCAGCAGATTGGACACAACAAGGTAAAAGATCCTTTCAAGTCTTATACTGCTAATTTGACTTATTTGTCTGGAGCTAATCTTTCATGTCCTCTGATTTAGAAGGAGTACAAATATTACCTTAAGCTCCATGTTGGTGCATAGACCAAGGGCCAAGGAGCAGTAATTGCTATGGCACAGAAATTAAAGCAGGGACATTGTGGTTTTCAATTTTGAACACACTTATCATTGTAAAATGCTTAGAAAAGCCACAACCATTATACTTGTTTTCTGTACTTTTGTATCTCTCTTCCATTTTGAATGTATATACAACTGCACATGTATGATTCTTGCTTGCAAACAACAAATCGTATAGATCAGAGCATTAGCTATAAATAAGTATATCTTTCTTTGGTCTTAAAACTCGAATTCTTTCCAGGGGAAGACTGTAATTAGTATGACATGGGGGCTTTTAGCAGATGTGAAACCGGATAGATTGAGCTCTCATATGAATAGCCTGAAACGAGGTCTGCCTTGCATGGTTTGTAGTAATGGAGAGGAAATTGAGCATTAAATACAAATCAACAATCATTCATTTCACTGCAGCAGTGGAGCAGCAGAGCTAGTGAAGTCACTCTTTTCAGCACCTTGCATCCTTCTGGACTTTATTTACAGCACTGGAGCTCCCATCTTTGGAAACGGCCACCTACAGGGTAACTCAAACAAAGAATGATTAAGAGAGAAAGCAATTTAAGGTCCAATCTTTATACACAACATCAGAGAAGTGACATTTTCTTTGCTTGCAATTTATGATGGGTCTTTAGATATATTCATTAAGCTATCATTCTAACAGCTTGAAGTGAGGTCAATGTGGCATAGTACCACAAGTCGGGATAACAGTAGATATTAGCTGGATACTTGTACAATAACTGAAGTCAGAAGATTCATCAGTTTTCTAATCCAAAGACTGACCTGACTGTCCACTTAAAAGTTGAATAGGAAGTTGAAAATCCCTCCTAATGTTTTTGAGAGGTGTGAGGAGATGAGGAGAACACCTGCAATGCATCACTGTTTAGATTGCAGCATGAAACACTGGATTTGTTGGCTGCAGTGGTCTCTCAGTAGAGGGAACAGACAACAATCAAGGAGTTCACTGCTCATTATGTGCAAAGAGAAAAATGGAATGCTATCCCCCAAAACACCAGAACACTCTCAAGGTTAACAGCTCTAAAAAGCTGCCATGAAAAAAAAATCTGATTTAAGCTCTGAACAGTTCAAGTCCATGCTAATGTTTGGATACAGTTCTTTGTACAATTTAAAAAAAAAAAAAGTTAATATTTGGCTATTTAGCTGGTATCTGTGATGTACAAAAAGCAGCTATAAGTTCCAGAAGAAAGCAAAGTCTTAACTGTACGTACTACAACTACTCTTTACAGTGTCTTCTGGACACAGGGGAATGCCAAAATAAGGTTAGTTTCCTAACAAATATCATTCCTTCTGTCAAAAGTTGCACCATTACCAAGGCCATCATGAGAATGATATCCATATTCAATGCACTATCAGTTTGACTCATGAACTCTCACATGAAGTTACAATAACCCCCTCGTCTCCTGTGAAACAACACCAGAGAGCAGCTCGCCCTCCCTCAGCTCTCTCCTACAGATGGAGACCCATTCCCCGCCCTGAGCCACCAAGGCTTGCCACGTGCGTGTGCTGTCCACCCATGAAGTCCCCTGCTGCTGGCACCGCCGCGAGCTATGTTATACAAGAGACACACCAGAAGGGGTTCCAAACAAAACCATGGCCTAAAATTCATCCTGAGAAGAGGATGATCCAACTCACCTCCTACTTAGCTAAATAATTTGGGAGGGGAAAGAATGTAATTGTCTTCCCGACTTGATGACACGCAAGCGCAGAGCTAACAAACGCTATAAAACCTGAACCATGCAGCCTCAGTCATGGCACTGTACACAGCGTTTTAGAAAACTGGAGTTAGTGAACATAAAAGAAAAACTTCTTTAAACACAACTACCTTAGAAAAGAAATACTTTATGAGGGCAAACCTAAATACTTCTAATGAACGTAGAAATAAGAATTTGATAACTCCAAATGAAAAGAATTCTAATGGAAAACAATATGCAAATCTAAGAAATATCATTAGGAGTAATGATATTTTCTGAGTTAAAATGGTATCCACATTTATTGTACAACTTGTACATTTGATTTATGAATCATAGGACAAGAAATCTAATTAATATTTTTGTGTTGTATCCATAAAATATTTATTTTTAAAATAGTAATAATAAAAAATGTTATTTTATGAACTTACAATCAAAAGATCTGCCTTAGAGTCAACAGAGTCTATAAACCTTTTATATATTATTAAAATGCAAGTCAGAGATGCCTTAAAGAAATCTGTCTTCAAGTGATAACTGCAAACGCTAAACAGTTGAAGAATTTCTAACATTGTGAGCATTATCTATGTATTTTCGTCAGATTCAGCACACTGCAACTGAGTTCATCAGTTTGTTTTTAGCCTAAACTAAGAAAAATCTATGTAATTATCAGCTCAACAATGAAGTGCATAATTGCATGTTTACTTACGATCCTCATTGTATATTAATTTTTTACAAATAAAAGCTTAACCCGAGAAGCATAATTATAACCTTCACATTCAAATATTTTTTTAAAAATTCACATTTCAAGACATGTCTGTCATTCAAGAGGAGACAAGAGGAAATGGAAGACATCTTGCTGTAAACTTTTGACTGAGATTCGACAGAAGTTCTTAAATCCAAGCTTGGTTTTTGTTCATTTGACCTGAGCTTGGTAATACGTAGGACTGCATAAATATAAGCATTTTAATTCAGTATTAATTGTGGTTATTGAAAATAAGCATCACCAGTCTGCCAGCCATTTAAAACAGTAGTACATCTCTGTGAATCACAGGATTGTAAGAAAGAATTCTCTGTTCTCCCTTCCCCAATAAAAAACTGGCAGGTAAAGCAAATTGGCCCCCAGATGAACTGATTAAATATTAAACGGAAATATTTTTTAATCTTTCTTCCCCAGATAACTAGGGCAACAAGAACTTTTTCAGACACCTTTATACCTATCCCGAAACTTTCCTCATGACATATTTTTATTTGATGCTTCATTTCAATGCTTAAAAGGTCATACAGCTCCAAAAGAATGAAAACTACTGAGCAATGGCTAGAACATCCCCACTTTGTGAGCAATAATTTACTTTGGTCATTATTTCTAAGTCGGTTCACTACTGATGTACAAGATACTTTGTCGCCTCAGGGGCTCGGGCTCTGTTGTGGATGCTGAAGGAGATCAAGATAATCTCTTCATTCCCTGCTCAGGGAGGGTTTTCTCAGAAGAGGACAAGAGTATGAGAGCCCCCTCCCCATTCTTTCTGTCTGTCCTTGATTTACTACATGCTAACTACACCTACACACAAATATATGTTCAGGATGCCTAAAAGAAAAATTCTGGCACTGCTTATGGTTCACTGTGAAACAGTTCATCAGCAAGCTAAGAGGCAAACTTAGCAAGACAGCCAAAAACATCACTTTTCTTTTTCAAAAACATTCAAAATACTGGGGCTTCAGCCCCAACATAGTGATACCAGATTACCTGGGCTGGATAGAGGAATTTCAGGGAATTTTCACTGGAAAAAAAAAAATCACAACCAATCCTAAAGACCTGAAATGCTCATTTCATTAGCAGTACCCTCTCATTATAAACTTCCTCATCAATATGAAGTTCTCTAATTGTTGAAATGAATGTCATACTCCACAGACCAAGTCAAAATGTCTAATGGGAAGAGAAAAAAAACCACAACAAACAACACTAAAAGGAACCAGCTGACAACCCCAGTAACACTCCACCACAAGGTAGAAAGGTCTCAGCAAGTAAAAATAAAGAGGAAAGGGGACATTTAAACAGAATCCCAACTTCAGCTTTATTGGTACTCTGTTTGCCTCAATACCAAGACCTACTTCTGACAGATTAAGCAGATGATGCATGACATGGAGAAGTCGGATAGCGTATGATAAGTCACCGATTCTCACAACACAGGAAACATGGGGAATCACATTGTTTGGCTAAAAAGGAGATAGTTTTTCATATTTTAATTACACATTAATTCATTGCTATGGAACGGCCTTTGCCTTTCCATAACAGTCCAGTAAGATCATGGTTGCTGTTTAGGATATGAGGGTCACTCCCAAATCAAACACATACAAACATGTAAAAGCCTGCATAAGCTCCAAAAGTGACTGAAAATAACCAGTAAATGAAACAGTTACTCATATTGACAGAAAGGATGCGAATCTATATCCAGTTACAGATGATGCACTGAAAAAATCTGTATCACCTCCCCCCCCGCCCAGTTAAGAAAGAGTTTTGTATATTGTTACAACACTACGGACATCCGAATTTCGGTCTTATCCCACATTTTCAAACAACTAAAAGATCCATTCTTTACTACAGGAGGAAACTGAATAACTAAATCATCAAGAAACATGATTAATAGGATTTAACTTAGAAATTCCCTGAGCCTTCACAAGAACAGCAAGTCTACAAAGATGTTCCCCATCATCAAACACAAGGGCAATGATCCTGCTCTGCAAAAATACTATTCGGGAGCCAAGAATCACTTGTACTTCTCCATTCTTGGGGCTGCTGAGTTCTGATGATAATTGAATTAATGACAGCTGGACCTTACTGAGCTCCCCAGGCAGCCTTTGCCATGCACCCTTCCCACAGTATGGCCCTACTGCATTGGTTGAGGAATGGGGCTGGGAGGGGGGGGCAGGACAATTGGGGGTGTGAAGTGTTGTCAGGAGGATCTGCATCAGCTACATGTCAGCAAAGGATCATACTGCATGGGGGTAAGAGCCAAATGCTTCAGTCTTAATGCAGCTTTAACATCACTGGAGGAACAAACAGCAATGAGGATTGGTACCAAGACAGCTGCAAAATACAGCCATGGGCTGACTTCTTCACCAACAAACATACATGTTCCTGACACCAACGACCTAGGATACGCTGTGCAAATACCGACAACATCAAAGGCAGACTTAAATGAGTACTGATAAAAGATTGCCAAAACAACACCCAGCTCCCCTACCCTCCTGTTCAGAATAACAGCCCTTTTGATTTTGGCAACTGCGCATCCACGCAAAATGGTGTGAGGAGGAGGTTTCATACTTTCAGATTTGATCATAACAAGTATTACATAAGCTGAACCAAAATTATAAATGTATGAAAGATGTTGGGTGTTCAGGATGATAATGGTCAACAGGATCTCTAATCTGAAAGGTTTCCCACTCTGAAAATAATCAGAGTTAATAAAATCAGATACTTTCAAGAAAAAGTTGCAGCCAATTCTTCTAATATCTTGCCACAAAATACTTACGTCTTCTTTTTGCAATCCTGTTGCATTTCTGTTAACACAGCACTGATGAATCCCAGTCCTAGACCAGGCAGCTCACGCACACAGAAGTACAGGTCTCTCTATTAGCATTTATTTAAAAGACAACCCTCATCCCCAAGGCCTACTTTGAGCAATAAAAAATGAAAGAAGACAAAATGTTTCTAACTTCCGTAAGATTATCATAACTACACAGTTTCTTGTAAACATAAGAAGGAATTAAAGGGACAAACCCTCAACTAGTTCTGTACACCACTCTTCACCACAGTATGATCTCACCTAATAAAATGAAAATCAGAAACACATAGTGGAAGCAACCAGGTTTTCAGACACATGAAAGTCAACAGGAACCATGTCTGCTTATGCTTAGACTGTCTTTAGTCCATTATATGTGCTCCACTACAACCAAATAAGAATCCCCCTGATCCAGCAGGAGCTGTCGCCAGAAACATAAACATCACACCACCTCGGGACAGGGTTGGACTCTCGACAGCAACACACGGGCATCAGCCGCAGGTTGCTTGGTGGAACTTAACCATTACAAACAAATCCTATAAACACAGACCTGGTGGCTTCTCTGTGCGACTTTTATGTCTAGCACTTGCTAGCACACAAATGCTACTAGGGGAAAAACATTTCTGATTCTTCTTTTCTAGACGGATTTAGGAAAAAAAAAGTAGTGCTCATTTTGGAATGCAAGCAATAAAGATCATTACCCTCAGTACTGACACCTTGTATAATTTGAAAAATGATGTGACTTTTGGGTAAACATGAACATGCCATAAAGAAGGTGTTCTTACATTAATTAAAAAAATCAAGTCTACAGGCTGGGTAATGAGCCAGAAAAAGTCCTGATTTTTAAAACATGCATTACAAGTCATGAATTATGTCCTTAGCTATTTGAAGGTATTTACTGCCTATATTTTTTTAAACCTATAAGATCAGAGACTATCTTCAGAAAGCAAGAAAACATGGAATAGATATACTGTATTATATATTTTTAAGTGCCATTCATAAACTGGTAAATCAATTTGAGCGACAATATAGCATTCAGATTGCCCCATTTATACACAGTGAATAATAACTGCCGAGCACACAGGAGTCTTCACAATCATGGGAACTTTTCTGTGGGCTTTAATGAGCCACAAATCGGAGCAGAGTTGATGGGAGTTTTGCTGAGTAAGAATTAAGTGGGAACCTCGGGGCTTGTCTCTGATACAGGTGTACAGTACGGCTCAGAAACAGTTTGCAACAGAGCCCTCAATGAAGGCCTCGGAAGTTGGCCAAATAGGCGGAAATAACATCACATTAAAAATTCACTAGAAATACCATGAAACTGGATACCACACATTACCATACTCAAAAAGCTGAGAGTCTATTTGTTTAATTTGGATGAGTTTTCAAATAACTCAGAACTAAAGTAATCTATGGTGGGCACAACAACACGAAGGAAATACTGAAGCTGGTGTGTCATACGCTCTTCACCGTAGCTGTTGAAACAGGACTCATAAATGCATCTGAGGGGCCTGTGCTAGACATGCCAAGGCACATTTTCTCAGTGAATGTTTTTCAAAGCTTGTGCAAAACCAAGAAAAATTAAAGTGACAATTTTAGAAATAATTTAGGCTCAAAATGAATTTATTTTACTGTAAAGGGAGAAGACAAAGAAAAATAGAATGGATATCATGAAATACAATTGTTATTTATTAATAGGATACAACTATAGGCACATTTGAGCTCAAGTACAGGACAGACTGACTACATAAACATAACCAATATCTGGACTTCAATTTAAGAGTCACAGATTATTTATACTTTTCACAGTCATCACTTTGTAGTACAATTCTTAGTCCTTAATACATCAAACAGCTCCTCAGCACCTTTAGGTTTCGTCAACATGTTCTGCCCCACTGGCATCAATGGAGCCAAGACAACTTACAGCACATGAGAAACTGGATCAAGACAAAAGTAGTGCCGAATTATCTTACTTCCTCAGCGATTGAAAATATACAAGCTGTATACTATAGATAGACTTGATAAAGAGTTCTTCCTCTCTCAGTTAGCACAAGGAGGTCTGGAAATACGAGGTGTGGGAACACGAGCAGTGCCATATTCCAGAAACTCCCACGCAGGGCAACACCAGTCGGCTGCTGATTCAGGCCACAGCAGATGAGGGTCACCTCCCGTGGACATCTCCAGAAACCCATCAGAGCACAGGTACTTTACAAACGTCAGTAGCTCTTCCACAAGGCTCTAGAGGCACTGGCTTATCTGACAGATTTTGTTGTTTGTTTCACTCTGAACATCTCTATACAGGCAAATATGGCTGTGACAGTAAGGGGTTTTTTAAAATCCATGAAATGCTCAACACACTCCCATATGTAGGCTGTTTGACAGTCACTCTCAAAGCACAAATCACGTCCCTCACATTCGTGGTCACCAGCATTCCTGTACTGATTTTTTAATTATATTTTTCTTTAAACAGTAACAGGTGTACCACTATCTTCACTTACACTTTGTTCATTTGTATATTTTTTCCTGTAGATACACCACCTTACTGATTTTTGCACTTAAATCCATCCCCCTTTATGGCCTCTGTTCACTTTCCCTCCTCTGGGTAACAGCAGCCCTGCTCCATGTTATGAGATGGTTCTCCACGAACTTCTGATCAGTCAAGGAGCTCCGTCTAAGTGCAGTTCTAGAGACAAATCAATCTAGAAAGTGTTAGAGTTACACAGGGTTTTTTTAGAACCACCAAACAGGTATGTATTTGGCACTGAGATGCACAAATGTGTTTCTCTTGCAGAACAGATCCTGTACTCGACTCTGGAACTATCAGGCAGCCCCTGTAATATCTACTGGTCTGCAGTATCAGTTTACACCAGCAAAGCCTCTGAATACCCAAACCTCCTCGTTTTCAAATCTCCTAGCCAAAATACATGTGACTAGAACGTACAACGTGCAACTTCAGATATACAGGTACAACCAGCTATAACATGCTCTTACCTGGAGGTCCACAGGTGTAGGTCCCAAGTAAGAATGAACTTGGACAGAGGGCATCAACGTGACCCCACCAAGCAGTAGGTGCCTGTACGCCCTTTCCTCCTCGTACCCTGTTTGGGGGGAACAGTCCCCCAGCAGGCACAGCAAAACCGCCGGAGCCCTCCACAGCGCTGTGGTGGAGCAGGGGGTCGCACTGGCCTTCCTTCACTTGCCGTGAACCTCTCTGCCCACACTCTGGAGCAGCCTAACTTCTGCCCAAGTCATCTCAACTAATCGCTGGTGTTAAGCACAAACAGAAAAAAAGCAACAAATCATAACAATGAAAGGCCACCATCTTAAAGAAGAGCCAGCTTGCCCAATACTTTGAGTGAGAAGTTCAGTTAAAACACACGATCTGCAAATTTTCCATTTCATCAAATCCTGCTAATAGAATTCTACAATCTGGTAGTTTAAGCTGCACATTAGAAAAAGCCAGGGAAACATTTGCTTTGGCACTGGCAGGTTCTCAGATTTTTCCAGTTGGAACAATGATAAATGACTTAACCCTGATCATTTTTCTGGAACCTGATTTTTTTTGTTTGACATTTATTTACAGTTTCTATAAACACTAACACCTATAAAACATAGTTTACTGTTTGATTGCTTGGAGGACAAGCAAGCCTTAAATACATAAATTATGAGCACCTAGTTAATGAGTGACATGACGGACATGAAGTTTTATTTACCATTGGCATGAGCCTTCATATAAAATTAGTGGCATAAGAAAGCCAGGTTTTGTGAATGCACATAGTCATACCTATTCATGGCCTGACTTTTTTTCTCCCCCCCCCCCCCCCCCGCCTTTTTTTTTTTTAAAGACTTGACATAAGACTGTGGCCTATGTGTAATTTCATTGCCTGGAGCAAGGTTAGGGGAAAGCCGCTCCATCTGGCAATTTCCCTTTGACTGGCACATAGTTAAACAATGATGCAGTTTGACAAATTTCAAACCCTGCTTATGAAAAAATAACATAAACACAATAGTCACTCTGAGTAGATTGTCCACCTGTGCAAGCGGGCATGAAGTGTTAAGTAAAGGCTGCTGGTAATGAATAAAGATGCAGTGCATAGTTGGATTAGGTCGTTCCAAATGTAAATCACTGTCAGATAAAGCACTTGTGTTTACATGTAGCATTAATATTTTGATCAGTATGTTTAAGAGAATTAGCTTCTTAATGCAGATGTTCTCATTTGGACCTTCACACCCGTAGCTTCAGCCAACTCCTTTACCATCAGTTATGTCAACATGTCATAAATCTTAGCTGCTTTAACTTCTATTTTAAACAAAGCTTTGTTGTAAAATTTGGAGGCGTGTTTCCTTCGGGTTTTATTTTTGGCAAATTTCTTGTTATTTTGTTGAAAATCTGACACATTAATGTCCAATTAACCATCTTTGAGTATTTTACTGACAAGGATCCCAGCAGCAATCAAATGCCTTTTTATTGTAAGAACCTCCCTGCCCCCACCCAACCAGCTGTATCCATTATGTGAACAAGAAGTCTTTATATCTTGACGCACGAACAATAAAGGCATTACACTTAGCGGAAACAGGACATATGTCTCAACAGCTACGCAGTCTATGCCCTTTCAGACCACATACCATAAAGGTAAATACTCACAAAATGCTCACAAAATGGGATACAGTGAAATTCCAACATAAAATTCATGGACAGTTGGTGTTTTTCTTTTTTAAAACAAGGAAAATCTTTTAACCTGTCCAAGTTATTTTAACATCGATGCCCTTCTCACAGTGGTTGCTGGGGGACACGACACCTATGGTAAAATACAGTCCATACCCAAAAGATACAAATTCTCTCTTAGGTCACTATGACTGTAGTGATAGTGTCACGTTGTAAACTTCACAAGTTTACCTTTCATGAAGTGAAATTAGTGATTTTACATTCTTTCAAATGTCATGTTTTTTTCCAGGTGCTTTTAAATGTTGTGAATGAAATTATAATTTCTTCTTAAAGCATTTATTTTTTAATGGAAAATTAATTAATTTTTGCTGAAAGACATGTGCAGCAAACACGATATCCCAATGAGTAAGATTTTTTTTTTCTGAAATTCTGAATAAAAAGCACAAAAAAGAGAAATATTTGCATTTTGGAGGTTCTGTGTTTCATAAAAAAATATTTTGCATACCTCTGATTAACCATGGAGTTCTAAACTTCAGTGAATTGTTACTATTCAATATGGTTTTATAAATGCTATTTGTAAACATTTGACAGTCTCCTATCAATCTTCCCATACACCACAATCATTGTCAAGAATTAACACACACTTCTGCAGGCATGGGACTGTCTGGAAAGACCATCTTACCTTTCCAGAGCTTCTCTGTCATTATTGCAACCAAGGCATTGAGTTAAGCAATTTTAAGCAATTTCCTCTTTTTTATTAATTTATTGTAACAGTTTTGCTGTTTTTCAATTTGATGATGAGTGAAAGAGCTAACATTCATGGGAGCAAGATTTGGCGACAGGGATCTTTAGGTCATACATTGGTTGTCATGACGATCATCTGAGAGTTGTGGAATACAGATCCATTGCAAGGAAACAAATTTGCTTTGAAACTCATTTCAGTGTTTGGAAAACTATCGAGGATTGTGGGCTATGACAGCCTTTTGGATAAAAGGAGGGTGAACAAAAAACAAGTACCGTGTTAAAGATACCATAAAGGAAATTGGTGTGATGGGACAAAAGTGCCATTTGCCCTTTGCCCCCAAGATGAAAGGAACTTGCTATCAGAAGAAACACACAGAAAACGATTTGGTGCCTCAGTGATGTAACTGTTCTTATACGTATTTAAGACTAATAACAAATGTACCTAAAGTAGTGCAAGAAAAGCTACCATGGATTACTTCCCAGGGAAGGAGGGCTGACACTTTTTACAGATCATTTCTTTTCTGTCTGTCATGTAAAATTAAAACCCAGAAATAATCAAAAGTGAAAGGCTGAAACTATTGTCATAAGACTAGAGTCTATCGTTCTGGTTGCAAAACATTATGCAGATACTTAACCAAATTCCTGAGCAATTCCACCATCACCTCTGTATCAGCATTACTGCTACTACCTAGGAGATGGTGCTCCAAAGGGATTGAGGGATAAGACCAAGTAGGTGTAGCATCAATGATTAAATCAGAACTTTTCCTCCTGCTTTGCAGTTTGAAAATTTATTTGCCTGCATCTTTGTGCCCACAGATAACCTGGAGTTGTCTCAGGGGGAATGACCTCCTTTTCTCAGTTTAGCAGTTATTTTCAATATATTCATTTTTAATAAACCTGCAGGTGGAGTGAGCATATGCTTTCAAAGCCCTAAAGCTGAGGGAGAGACACCATCCTCGGCTAGTTGAACTGGACAAAACTCATTTCTCCAGTGATAAAACTGGAGGATGACAAGCACTTTCTGCTTGCACCAAGTTCCAAATGTATGGTTCTGTACACAACTGCTACATCACAGTCTATCAGCTTCATTGTATCCATGAGGTGAAGAAAAATAGTGTAATATATGGGTTTAAACTTGGGGCATCAAGTCACCCAATGATGCCACTGCCTGTTTTCAGAGTGAAGTTGTCAAACCCACTAAATTCTGAACTGGTGTCACGGAAAACACACACAGTCCAGAGTCTGGCTGCAGGAAGGTCCCTGCTGAAACCTTCAAAGAAAGAAAAAGCAGAAGTATGTTTTGATGAGTGGAATGTCTTCATTTAACTTGAGAGAGTCATTCACTAAAAAATGAAGAGCTGGCTGATCTACTCAGAGACCCTAGCATCAAAATTCAATTAACCTAGCATCAAAATTCACTCCCGAAACACTTCAGAAAAGAAAATCAATTCACAAAACTGGTGCAATTTGCCAAAAATGGCAAATAGCACTCCTCATTCTCTTACTTGAATTCCAGAGATTCATTAACACAAAAACATTATAAACGTTAAAATCTGTCTGTTGCTTTGCAATTGCACACTGCAAGAATTACATGAAGCACCCTCACTTCGGTGAGAAATCAAATGCATAAGTGTCAAAGCCCTAATTATCACTTTAATTTCCAAAACTATCCTAGCAAACTACAAGATGAAGATGAACAATGCCTCACTACTCCTTCCAACCCTCTATACGCACCTTTCTTCAGGTGATCCCGCAGAGCCACACTCTTCCAACTCTTCTCTCTCACCTTTAGGACATCCATGAAAAAGACCTGAGGAGAAAGCTGGTCTCCTGCTCCACCTGCACTGTTAGAAAGCTCTAGAAGGAGCAGTGAGGAAAATCCTCACTCTGAAAGCCTACACTGATGCTTTTATGAGTATGATATCAAATATCATATATTTGATACATGATATTTTTTCAGTTATCATATATTTGATATTCAGGCTTTAATTTTATGACCTTCCAGCTGCTCCGTGGTCTGTCTGTCTCATTTTAGAAACACCACCACCACAAACTTTCTAATTTTATGCATCTGCTTTCTTAAGTTTTACTACTCTCAAATCTATTTTGAGGTCTCAAATGTATATGCAAAAGATTGGATCCACTTTTACTCCTTGCCTGACCTTGATGCTTCCTAATGGATAAGTACTTCTCCATTTCTATTCTAATTTAATAATGATAAACCAATGAAAACTGCAAATCTTCTTAAAAACACCAGGATATACTTTTTTAATAATGACACACAAAAACATTTATAAAAAAACAAAACAAACAAAAAAAACCAACCCATGCTTCAAGAGCTCATACTCCAAAGGTTTCCAAATTAAATATCAAATTGATACAAACATAATAAATATATCCATATCTAGACAATATTATAAAAAATATATTTGGAAGAAATAAATTATTCTGCTGTTTAATGCTCAAAATGCTGGTTCCTAAATATTCTCATTGCCTGGAATGAAATCAGTCATTCAACACTTGTTGTTGGTTATGCTAATCCTTTAATATTACTATTTATTCCAGCTGAGAAAAAAAGGGCTAAGCCAGCTGTTCAAAACGTCAGCATTTTAATGTTCTCAGTGTTGGCGTAATATTTTATCACCTGTTCTTTATGTTCTGTGTCTCAATTCATACATTGAATTATATGCCAGAGTACTTATGGGGATAGCAGTTTATACTGATTTAAGACTGCAATAAAATTGCACAACAGTCTGAAAAGATATAAAATGCTAGTGACATAGTTGCATTCCCTTACACCTTCGCATGGCCCTAGGAAGAGCTGCAGAATCCAATCCCCATAGGTTTCTGGGACCTAACCTGAGCCGTGATAGCCTGTAGTGTTGTGCTGTGTGAGAATTTCTGCTTTAAGTATCACTTGCCCATCTTAAAATTCTAAACTATAGTCTTTTTATCACAGGAAAGTAATTTTACAGCTAAAAATGGCATAGGTAACTCTTCCGAAAAGGAAGTAGGGCAGCATTACTGAAAATAAATAAGATTATCTTTGTGGTATTGACTTATTTGGAAAAAAGAAGAAAAAAAAAAAAATCAAACCTCTTATCTTACTGAGCTTTCAATTTCTTGTTTAATCACACAATAAAGGTACAGTATATCTGAATTTATTGCTTTTCTTGCAGTTCATTTTTGCTTGAATATCACGTCAAGTCATAAATGAAAAAAAATGGATGCACCCAAGGAAAAGAATGGAAGATATTACCTAGCCCTCCAAAGAAAATGGAAGAACTGAGTTTGTAAGGAAACTGATGATCCTGGTTAAGCCCTACCCAGCCTATCTATTCTTACACAACATAGAATGTGTCAATGTCAACTAATGACTCTGTAGTGTTAAGCCAGTATGAATATGGCATTTGTAGACTTTGCTTTTGTTCGTAGAATTTGCAAAGATCTTTAGTAAATATTACATTTCAGTGACGTGTTGGATTCCTTTTGCCTGACTATCTAAGCACAAGGGCATAACACTAGTGAGTTTTTGAAATCTCCAACTATTATACAACTGGTTTGGTTCCAGTGAAGAGGCTGCAGAGTACCGCACACCCTTCCTCCCCACCTTCTTGTGCTCATGACAAGGAATTGCTATCAGTACTACTATTTATTTACAGCCAAAAGGTACTGCAGGCTCCAGTCCTGATCAGTAAAGGGTCTACAAATATACAAGAAAAAGACCAAATGCCACTTGGTTTATTCCTTTGCACAAGCACCGATTGATAGGACAACCACGCGAGGAAGGACTAGCCTTTCAGTGCCCTAGCAGGTAGAAACCTGGATAGGCTGGAAAGCTTGCACGCACTGCAAAAATGAACCCCGTGCTTCAAGCAATGGGTTTCTAGGATTCCTCTTTCATTCATCTCCAGTGACTTCTGGAGAAATGCCCAAAGACTTCTAAAATCTCTGATGTGAAAGCAGCACTATTGCTACAGATCAACTCAATTTCTTCTCAGATACCATTTTAACAGAGATCTGCACCTCATTTTTGGCTACAGAGTCTTGCAAAGTTCTTTCCAATTATGCTTGCTCTACCACTTTCTTCTCAATTATTTATCCATTTGCAAATGCGTTTGCACAAATATTTTGATAGCTGTGTTTACTTGATGCTGCATGTAAATAAAGACAGATACATTAGGCTACCCTAACACAAATCAGGTTTTGTCACAACAGCTAGCAAGATCTTGAATTATTGTCATATTATCTCAATACAATATGTAAGTCCTGATTACAATTTTCTAATAATCAATATTAACAGGTGCCAGGCCAAATAAAAAAAAAAAAAAAATCTGGAGTCCTAGAAAATGTTTCCTACAACATGCTTCTACAACAGTAACGCTATTAATAAGATTTGAAGATTATCAGTTACGTAGTTCATGACCCTTGTAATTTATTTAGTGGTAACAAGCAATATGGACATTTTGCTAAAACAGGAGCATTTACAAACACTTTGATTCCACTTTCAAAAAAGATATCAAATATCTTTTATGAAATTTTCATTCTCTCCCAAAATACATAATCCTTTATTTTTCTGACTACACTCACCCATCAAAAGGTTTGTACAGCTTGAAAGTGCTATGTTTTCCAAGAGTCAGACCTTACCTGCCATGGCTTAGCTACATGGCAAAGGAGAGTAGCACTCTGCTCTTCCTCACTGCAGCTCTGTGCAGGCTCACAGTTGGTCAGTATACAGACAGGACAACAACATCCACCTCAGTGAACTGAAAAGCCGACGACATCTTAGAGGAGCACAGTGATACACTCTGGTAATTAAATACAGCTAATTACAACACAATGCCATGGAAGGCAATTGTTTGTGGACAGCATGTGAGGTTTCTTCAGATGACCAGTCCCCAACAAAGTCTCCATTCAAAGCTTTTCTGGAATAACCTGAGTCTTCTCAAATGCTCAGAATTAAAGAAAATTGAATATGAAAAGCTATTGCTTAGTAGGAAGCTAAATTCAACATGGGACTCAACTGCTCTGGTAGTCCTTGCCCAGGCAAAGTTCTGACTGAAGTCAAGAGAAGTTTTGACTAAGGAAACCAGCATTTCAGTCAAACTGTGCTTAAACAGAAGGGAGGGGAGCGATCTTCAATAAGTCCAAATAAACCGAAGACACAGCTACTCCTCCAAACACTACCAAGGTGGAGTTTTCTGTTAAGCCCCATATTCTGTGATATAGCTGCCTGCGAAGGCTTTGGCAGTGATGGGAGGCAAAACCTTCTGCATGAACAATATTTTTCCATTGTTTTAATAGAATTAACTAATATCAACAGTTTAGACACCCACAAATTTCTCAGCCCAGCGCTGAGAACACTACAACAGTAAGGCTCACAATCAACATAAATATACTACCAATTTAAAATGTATTTCCTAACCTTCAGAGGGTCAATGCATAGTGAAGGATCTTGAAGATTTTTCCAGATGGTATGCTGCTTCAGTTCCAGATCCTTCTTCCAAGACATGAGCACTGCAATGGCACCCCACATGGATAACAAATATTTTCATTCACACAGATGTATTGGTAAGGACCTTAGTTTAACTGATTATCGCTCTAAACAACTGAACATCCATCCTCTGCAAGCATTCAGCAGCATGGCAAGGCAGTACAAATGCTTAGCTATACTAGATAATTTTAACTTTCACAGATTTCTCAGATGAAGGGTATGAAATACAACATCAAATGATCATTAGGAAACACACACCACTGTTCTAAGCATGTGTAATTGTTTTCTGGATCCTTTGTAAGTTATCGGCACTTTTGTTTCTAATGTAAAGTATGTTTAATTATTTACACTTCTAAAAAAATATTCTGTTGAGGTAGCAAAATGGATGGAAGTGACTTTTCCAGAGGCAGTACATTCCAACATTTAAGGCAAAGGATATTAAAAGATCGTTTAGAGACTCTGCCACTGGTATTTGGTCATCCTTTTGTGCATCATACTTCTGTCTGCTCTTGCTAGTTTGGTTAATAATTTCTTAAGGTGTGGACTGTCTCTTACTCTATGTCTGTACAATATCTAGGGCTGTAGGGCCTCATCTCAGCCGAGACCTTGAGGCACTAATGCTATAAAAGTATTACTAACAACAGTAAAGCAGTTCTTTGATCGCATTGAATTTTGAGAACTTAGTGGAGCAATGGTTCAAAAATAAGTAGCGACCTGCCAGAACCTTATTTATCATAGTGAAGCCACAATCTGCCAAAGCAATGCAAAGCATTAAATTCCTCTCTGATGAAACACTACCTGTTTAAATGGGGTTACTGGAAGAGTGAATACAGCACCCTGCATATAAAGATATTCAGGATTAATTTGTAAGCATATACAGAAAAAAAAAGATTCTCATTTAGATATAAATGAAAAGTTAGCTCTTTGAATGTTTAACAATAAATTGATTGTACATGTAGAATATAGACTGGCTTTTTTCCAGTTCTACAGAATCCTAATTAGTGGTGTTGAAACTGTGTATTTGTGTAAGTGATTAGATTGTTACAGTGATCCATACAGAGTTAAGAAACAGTGCAGATGATTACTGATTACAGAAATGTTTACGGGATCTAAATGAAGTGACCCACATAGTTCCTTGGTATCCTCTTACCCCAGAGCATTGCAAAACGTATCCACACAGCAGCTAATGTCACCCTTTGGCTGCCCAAAGTAACTGCTGCTATTTCAATCTGGTTCCTAAAGCATTTCTAAAGTTTTCTGAGGTTTTTTTACAATTTGCTGTAATATCAAATTTTCTTACAATCATGACCGCTTCTATAAACACATTTTGCTGTTCCCTGAGCATTTTGCCTTGAACTTAAACTTCAGAGACGAATGAGGCAGAGGGTACGGCACAGCCCAGAGTTGCAACAGCACTGACAACAGTAGGTGGGCACAGAAATGCTGTGTACTCTCCAGTTCAACCTCTTCTGCTTAAATCAGGACTGGGAACACTGTCCCCATCTAATCCAGCACTTTCCTTACCTTTGTGGTATATCTTGAAGATGCTCTACGGGACAAGCCTTACTTTTGAGAAGTTTAGATTAAAGCTTTGCAGTGTATGAACACAACTGTTCAGGATCTTGGCAATACGTTTCTTGGCAGAAAGTTGTTCAGCTGCTCAGGGTTCCTCGACAATTAGACCTACACATTGTGTTCTGTTTTAATGAAAGCATACTATGAGAGTTGCTACTGATTTATGGCACTTTTTTTGCAGCATTTCATAGAAGTCAAAAAATCCAATAAGACCCAATCTAGCTTGGAAGACCTTGCTAACAGGTCTTGAGCAGCAGCTGCCACATATTATGTTGATGTGCCTGACTATAAAAAAAACTAGACTGAAGAGGAATTTGGAGTCTGACTCAAACCACCACCTAAATGTAGCCTCCACCAAAGTTTTGTGTCAAGGGGGTTTCAGTTTCTGAGTTTTGGTTCTGGCCCCTCTCTGGCAGGGCCATAGATCTGGCTAAGATTTTCAGAATTAGTGTAGCCAGAAACCCAGTTATTAGTCCTTCAAACTATTGACTAACACCCAACCCTCCAAATAGACAGACAGCATAGGAAAAATAAATAAAAGCACCACATAGTGCATTTCCAAATAAACCGATCTTCTTCAAGAATATGCTCATGACAGCTGTAAAATACATGTTACTCAAAATAAAATAATATCCTTCAGATCTAGGTATAACTGTAAAAAGCAACAGTCTACTTTTTTCCCTTTCTGCCTTGGAAGGAAAGGACACTTGTTTGGATACAACTAATTTATCCAAAAAAACTAATTAATTAAAATTAAACCAACATATCTAATTTTAGCAAGAAAGAGAACTGCAAACTGGTGTGCTACAGTCCATAGCGACGCTGGAAGCAAGCCAAAGTCTCACAACCACAGAAACTCAGCTGACAACCAGGGAATTCAAATGAAACTTCCATTGCCTACTGCCTCATGACAAACTCCCATTGTAAAATCACGTTACTTGAAATTGTCTGTTTTACAAAGTGGTTAAAAAAATTGAGAGAACACAAGCATAGTTTTTTAGGGCTCACTTAAGCAGACTCAGAACGTAGAGGGCTTTCCCTCCACCCTCCTCCAGTAATTGCTATTTAAAGATCATTTGAATGACCTTCTAGTACATCTTAGCCATCTTTTTATTTACTTGTCTGGTAAAACCCAATCCTTCATCAGGCCAAATAGTCAGAGATGGAAAATTTAAACCTTTCCAGCTCCTGAAGGAAAGTTTCTCCCAACAGCTGTCTTGCTTTATGAAAGCATGAAGTCAGTACATCCAATCTCATGCTATCAATCACACCGGCTGACATTTCCTGCAAACTGTGTCCACAAGACAAACGGGGAAAGAGAACCTAAAAGGAACAACAAATTGCCAAAAAGCAGATGGAATTATGTGCTCTTGTTTATATTTGGCTGTTCAAATGAGCCTGGTCTAAATGCCTTCCCTTTCAGAATTATAGCACTAAGCAGTCATTTGCATCACTGCTGAAAACACCTGACACTTGTATTAAGAAATATTGGGTTTAATTGCAGTCCATTAAAACGTGGAAATGTCTTCAATGTAGGATTAATGATTTAAGTGAACTGTCGGCTTTTAGAGTATTTTTAGGCCCTCCTCCTGCAGATGCAAACATCCTCTTGCTCCCCCCACCCCCGGCCCTGAACTTTTGCAAAAAAGGTCTGCCACATGTTTCTCATCTCCTGGCTTTAGGTAAGTAGCATTTAAAACGAGCCTGAACATCAAGCATCTATGATTTGTGACTTTCAGAAGAGTGTTTGTGTACACAAAGGGATGTTAAATTGTTGTTTTGACTTTAATCTAAATAATTTTCATTTCCTCTTACAGTGAACATTTTCTACACATACCAACACAGGATTTTGTTTTTGTCATTTCTTATATATGCACAAGTATGAAGTTACATGCTGGATGGAACACACTGACTGCTGGTACTCCATTTATGACTTTCCTTTACATACACAGTTAGCTTTTGCCCCAGACAAAACTTACAGTTGGATTTCAGTTACGCTGGCATTGAGATCTACATGCATGCATGCAGAGCAGACTGAGGGTAAAAGCTGTTGTTGCTGACAATTGTAAAATCACAGGAAAAAATTATTCAGTGCATTGAATACTGTAAACATAAATATAAATGTTTTAATTATCTGGAAAAAAAAATCTGCTTCTTGGGTGAGATCAGCAGGACTTAATTTGCTAAACAATTTTTTGACATTCTAGGATATTAACTTCAGAGTTGTCAATACCTTAGGGGGGAGTAGATTAAAACTAAGAGAATTTTAACTGAAACTCATTTCTGGCATTTACCCCAGCAAAAATCACCAGCCCACTACACCTCTGAAGTTGTCAGGTTCTGGCCCAATACAAACCACCAAAGTGCATGGATCCTGCTGGATCCAGCGACCATGGAATAACACCAGTCCCTCTCCTACTCTGCTCTCCCACCCCGGGATCACCCAACAACGTATTTGTAAGGCTGTGCTAACTGGCTCCCAACTTTCTGACTTACTAATGGTTTACCACAAGAAACTGTAGAAGGTGAAGGTGGCCCAACTATCTAAGAAGTCTGAAAACCGACACTCTCATCAACACATCCTCTGTCTGTGAGTCTAGAAAACACCACTTTCTGCCATACCCCTCACAGTTGGTTTCTGGATCCTGTATTTATATATCACTGCCCTCTCTCTCCTTTCATATACTAAGAATCAGGAAATTCAGGATCATTCAAACATATAAATCTTACTGCATCAGCTCTGAAGCTTGTAGATGTGAGTGTGGACAGTGTGTAAATACAGGTGCCATTAAATAGCCTTCCAGATCGGTCAATCAAAACCAGAACCAAGTCCACGCTAAACGCTGAAATTATATTTACCAAAGAAATGAATGGAAAATGAGATGTAATTTTCAAGTACAGAAAAGGATTTCAAAAACTTCAGTTTCACTATTTAGTGAACTGGTCATGATTCTCGTGTCACGTATCTCTAAGGGAAATTACAAGAAAGTCAGAAAATGTCTGCAGTGTTGAAGGCCAAAAAGTACAAAAATTGTACATGGAGCTTAGGGTTATGAGAGGTTAAAGCTGTGCCTTAAAAAATGCAGATAATACCTGGTCACTTGCCATATATTTGTCATTTAACTCTTACAGAAATTGGTATTTTACATTTTAAGAAAAGTATAAAAATCTTTAATTATAGTCTCCTGTATATGTCAAAAAAAATGCCCTATCATTTTCAGAAGATGTATTTTCTTATGTTCTTTTTCTACCGTTCCCACAGAGAGCCATAAAAAATAATTTAATTCTCAAATATATGTTATCTGAAAACAGGCCTGGAATGTTCTCAGTTTGCACATGTACACATTACTTATAACATGTAGTAGATCATTAGTATTCAATTATTAAAAAAGCAGTTCACAGACTAGGTTTAGCTACACTCCTAGCACATCTAGCTCTTCATTTTTAACACTGTTATATATACACAAAGCCTAATGTTTAGTAGGCTTTACACCATTTTTAAAACTATTGTACTTAAACATTTTAAATATTTTGTTTAAGCTTTCTGGCATGCCTGGGCTCATAAACAACTCATGCACGCAGAAAGGTAAGTTGCAACTAAATTGAAACTTGGTTTAAAGCATGGCCATCCTTTTGGAAAACATGACCGTTCAACCCCTTTTAGCATCATTAAGCCTTTTCTTTCAAGTAGGTGGCAGTAGCACAATTTACTCAAATATCATTAAAGAAAGCAGAAGAATTTCTGAACACACCTGATCACATTTCTCTCCCATGGATTTTTCCATGCCGACTACTGCTGCAAGTACCATGCTCCAGATCAAGAGCATTAGCTTCTCAGAAACCATTTTAGTGTTATCTGGACATGACTGACACCTGTTTCAGGTTCCTAATGACAAAGAAGCATCTGAAGATAGATTGCACTCCTCAGGTCCCCAACAGGACTTGACCTGGGCTTTCGGTATTTTCAGGGCCATCTTTTTCACCTCTCTGACAGAGGATTATCTCTAATTTCCATCACTAAGAACGATGTTTCATAAAACAGCTTGTTCTGTGATAAAACGGCTGGAGATTAAGCCAGTTCTTGCAAAAGATGTATGATTTTCCCAGAAGTCAGGTATTTAGAACAGGCAAAATTAAGACAAAAATTAGTAGTAATTTTTTTTTCTCTCTCCCCCCCCCCAAACAGGCAACCTACCCACATTCTGTCCCAACCCCATGAATCTGAAATAAGCAAGAACATCCAGAGAATACTGAAGACTTGCAAAGTAGGGTAAGTGGGGTTTAAGCAGTCAGAAAGACCATACCTCCTGGACAGACAGCCAATAAATTGCCATCTGCACAGATTAAATTACTTTTACATCAGGGAAAGAAGTACTACAGTCCTTTTTGACTCCCATTGCCCAATTAACAGGAACTCCATGGACAGAAAGCGGGGACGACCTCTACAAGGCATTTGTGAAGCAAGAACCCGTACCCCAGCCTTCACCTTTGCCAGACAATATGGGTAAATGCTCAAGCCCTGTAGACAGAGCCCTTGGCAGAGACGTCCTGCAGACAGCAAGCAGTCCTGCAGGAAAGTACTGTAGCTGCTTTAAGAAAGCTCAAGCATCTGGGATGGTATAAATCAAATCCTGAAGGAAGACATTTCCTATGCCATTATTTTTCTTTCTGCAAGATCCGTGCCATCCCAGGCTAAGAAAATGCTGTATTTTATTAAAATTCTGTGCAGAGGTACTGAACCGTTCAGGTTTTTGGTTCTTGTTAGAGAGCAGTGTCCACCTACCTCTTCCTTGCTTCCGTTGACAAAAGTTTTCAGCCAAAATCTAGGAGAGAATCAAAGGCCTCCAGATGTCCATAGATTTGGAACCAGACCTCAAAGGTACTGGGACATGGAAATTTCACTGAAATCCACTGACAACCAATTATTATGTGTTAACCACTAACTATGTCTGCAAAACCGGGTCTCACGATCTGGGTCTCCATCTGCTGGTGAAGAAAATGACAATCCAAGACCAAGGGCTATTGTACCTCCACGGTTAATAGACAGTACGTTTGCAGTTGTACTTACTAAACACAACAGAGCACTTGCCTCTATCCGCAAAAATAGGGTAGAGTGTGATTCCAACTAAATACAGTTACTGTATGATCCAGAACATACAGCCTGGACAATGGGTGAAACCTTACTGTCATGAAAACCAACAAAAAAAAAATCCAAGTTGCAGAAGACACAGACTTTTTTTTATCAAAGCATGCTACCTCTAGCAGAAAGCTTATATATACAGTTAGGAAGTATTTTGACAAGATGTTTGATTTCCATGCTGCTCAGCTCTATTCTTTCTTCTGACCTGCCATGCCATACATTCACCTTTCTAGATGAGTCTTGTCCTTGAAGGATATCCAATAGGATGGAAAGGGTATAAACTAGGAAAGTCAGAGAGGTCCATAGACAGATAACAAACATGACAGGGTTTTTTAGAACTGTTGATTAAATCTCTCCTATCCAACAATATATTCACAAAAAAAAAGTTAATTGAAAAAAGACATTGTTAGACATGCCTGAATAAATTAATAAGTGGATCCTAGGTCTTACGAGCTGATATAAAAAAAACCAGATAAATTTTTGCACCATATTTGTTATTGTTTGATAAAGCTTACAAACATGGATACTTAATTGCTCTCTGCTGATGTCATCTCTTTTACCATACACGTACCCTCCAAAACTGTATCCTTACCCCAGCAGTCTTGGCTACTGCATAAGTAACTGCAGCATGTGTAATCAGAAGACAAAAGAATCCCAGGTGAGAGACAGACGTGCACGAGAAGAGTGATAAGGCGAACAAATTAAAAAATAAGAACGTGATATTATGGGCAAGAATACAAGATAAAGGCAGAAGCAAACTTCAAACAACATTAAAAGGTAGCGGCTGGAGGAAGAGAAGAAATCATAGCAAAAGTTCAAAACCTGAAGTGGATGGTACTGCCAGATGAACACCCAATTAAGGCATAAGGAAGAAAAGAGCAATGAAAAGACAGAACAAGCGCCAGCGAGTTGTTTTTCTGCTAACTACAAAAATAGTAGGTACTTAGTGTAAGGTACTTAGAAAGGGAATATTTCTGACAGGAATATTGGGGCTAATTAATGACATACTGTAATTAAACACCTTTTACAAACTGTGGACTTAATTCAGCAACACTGAGCTTCTCTGACCAAAACTATTTGTATAAAACTGATTTAAACTTTGTTAGTCTCTGAAGCCCAAGGCTGCACACAGACTGCACTCAGTGCACATGCTGGGAACAAAAAAATCATGAAGGTAGACATTTCATGAAGAAATAAAGGAGTTCAGAGCTCCTGCTGCAGACTTTTACATATGGATAGGAAAAATGTGCTCAACTCAAAAGAATAAATTATTCCTACTAGAAAAAATAATGGATATTCAGAAACCTTCCTTTTCAAGAAGCTCACTCATATCATGTCCAGGTTTCGATAAAAGGCAGCTTTAATTTTTTTATTAATAATTTATGTAGGAACCTACAAACTAAGCTATACCATGACGAATGCAAGTCCTTTATGCAATAAAACCTATCTAACATGAAGCATGCTGACAGTATTACATATAAAACTATGCCTTACATAAAATGGGAAGCAATTTTTAAGAGAAAAATAATTTGGCAATTCTATTTGAAATCTACTAGTCACAGAAAAACATTGCTATCACTGTCATTGTGTCCTGACCATTCATTCTAGCTTCCACCGCTGTTACGGGTATATGGACTTGCAATAGCCATATAAAGCTTAATTCTGCAAAACTTCTTCCTTAAAGTCCTTAGGGAAAAAAATTATAGAAGTCAAAAGGAGATGCCAATATGTCTAGCAAAAATACTGCAGTTTACATGGGAGAGTCCACATGTGAGAAATGGCAACAGAATCATCAGCTGCAACAGGACGGCTGGAAAACCACATGCAACGCTCTGCACAAATGCAACTGCTTCAACAGCAAAGTATTTAAATGGCCTGCTAAAGGGATATAGATTTTATCCAGACAAAAAGCTCTACAAATTTACTCTGATCAACTGCCTTGTGTATGCTTATGACCACTTTTTCTGTTTTACTTAAAAGCAAAATTAACTATAAATCCACTTTGTCTCACTGACGTGTAAACACATTTCATGCTAACTGCACAGAAATCTGCTCAGGATTATCGCCTTAATATCTGAGTTACACAACTTTTAGAGCCCCTGTGCTCTTTGTGGATTAACAAACTATCAGAATTATTAGGCAGCATTGAAGGGTAATTTCCTTCATTTTGTAGAGTACAATTATTCAAGCAATTATGCAAGCATAGGAAGCAATTGCTGATAACTTATTTTTTCAGAAATAAGAGCCTAGTTTTTCAGAAATAGCTTCCAATGTAATTGCCGTGAAACCTGAAGAGCAAAAACAGCCACTCTGTAAATACACAGATTTTACAATTTAAATAAATGGTTATTTTTTCCTTATAAAATAAAGTGTTACCTGATGCCTGAAGTTTCAGATGGCATGAGAACTAGGCTTCAATTGCACAGAGAAAGTAACTACTTTGTACTGGTAATGGCTAAACACTGTAATGATTTGTAAATTAAACTGTGCTGTAATTGCTGTACAGAGTTCTACAGTAAGTGAGGGTATGGCAATATCAGGCTTATAAAATAGGGTGACACGTTTTGCATTGGGCTACTTTAGAAATTGCAGCTGCTATAAAATGAAGCATGCGTTAGCAGTGCTAACTGTAACTGCAGTTCTCCGCAAGCAGCACACATCTCCAGTCAATTACCTCTAATCTGCACCAGCATAAAGAAATTCAGAAACCACTACCCAGGTTTCTGGCAATGAATTTGAGCTCCGTGGCGAGACTCCCAGCTACTCCCACTCTTCCGTCCTACCTCCTCCTTCCCCGTACAATAGGTGAGGTTCAAACTCTCTGGGAAGTCCCTCCATTGGCAAGCCTGGAGGCTAGTGGGAAAATTTTTGTCATCTTGAACTGCTCAACATGGCCACTGAGTCATCAGAAACATTCACGTGCCACATACACACTAATCTAATGATTTTGTTGTGGCACTATGAACTCTTTATAGAAGCAACTATGTCAACACACAGTAGAAGTCAGAGCTGACTGACACAGATGTAAACTTCCAGTCTCTTAGAGGCTGACACTGCAGGACTTAGTATGCCAGATCAAGCCCTGAATTCACTGTTGCCTATACAATTAGACTTGCTAGAATATTATCATCAAATAAACATAAGGGTGTGGACATAGCTAAAGTGAACACAGGAAAATGACCTCTTCTGTGGAAACACTTCTGCAAGTCACCCAATTCTGCACACAGTGTCTGTGTCATCCACCCTACTTGATCTGCTCTTCTGTTTTCATTGGATACAACGTTGAGTAAACCCTTTTCTTGGCTGACTGCTCTTCCAACTGCCTCTGTCTTTTGTTAATCTGAAGTTTAGCACTGACATGTTCTGCTGGCTGGCAATATCTTCTTCCTAGTCATGCACAATCCAGTTCCAACCCCCTTCCCACTGGAAGCCCCACAGCCATGTGTGTGGTCATGTGAAAGTTCTCTTCTTCGTGCTCCACTCTTCAGACTGTCCATTGCGCTTGACCATCAGCATCTTCCTGCTCCTCAGTTCTTTCTTCCTTGGAAATCCATACTTCATGATTTCCTGACCCACTCAATCTCTCATTTCATGTCTTCCTTGTAGCAACATACCAACACCACTTCATTCCACATTTCCATTACGATCATCTGCTAGCACTTCTAAACTAGCTTCTCATTCAACGATCCCTCCATTGTCAGCATTCTTCTGAAAAGAACACATGCCCTCTCCCACATCTTACTCTTCTTCTGCTTCCAGTTCACTACCAGCACGGGGGTGACTGAACTGGTAATTTTTCACACTCTTCATCTTCTTAGTTGTCCCCAGCTGAGGTGACACCCTCAGTGCCTTTTCTGCATTTCTTTATTCAGTCTGTCATGGCAGTCAGTCAGCTCTTCTACAGCACCTCCAAAGCCCAACTCTTCTTCCTTGTCATCATTATCAAATATTCATTAGTGTGCTGCCCCCAGACCACCGCAGCTTCCTCATTCCCCACCACTCAGGCTCTTACCTCCCCTCCTCAGCCAAGGATCCCTTGTTTATAACTACCTCCATTCAGAACTGCAGGCTGCTGGTTTCTGCCTTTGCCTCTCCAGTCTTATGATTCTTCCATTTTGCCTTTGAAATTTCTCCTGGTCGAGCTTATCGTGCTCGCTTGTCCAATTTCTCCATTCATCTTCCCTGCACGAGTCCCTTACCTGGACCTTTTGTTTTCTCTCCATTTTCACAATTCTGCGCCTTATACAACCATCCTCTTTGTCTGGATCACCTTTCCTCCTCTCTTTTTAAAGCCTCCCTTGTTCCGATCCTGACATCACCAACAGTGCAAAACTGTGAACATTGAAACGTTCTCAGGTGAACACTGAAAGGTTCTTAGGAGTTTGCTTTCTCTGCTCTGGTTCTCATTCCCACGCTCCCCCCAACTTAATTTGCTAATTGTTTCTTTCTTGACTGTGCTAACTTTATGAAATTGAGTACAGACTAAACCTTTATTTCTAAACAAAAGCAAGCACTGGTTTTATAAACTAGGTAATGCTGACTATCTTCATTTTTATTCTGAACGTGCTGAATAATTGGAAGCAAAGAATAAATAAAGGATATTAAAAATCAAATTACATAAGGAATGAAGCATTTTAAGAAAAAACAGCTAGCCAGAAAATTATTTAGCTGGAGATAGTCTAGAAAACACTGCTACTATTTTGCAAAATTACAGAGTCAGAAGTTCTAATTTACTTAATGGAATACTTTTATTTAGCTTTACTTTATTAGAATAAGAACCTCGTAGTTGCTTGGTTTTATTCATAAAGCTATTCCAGCAGAGCTTATGCACTGTTTAGACTGTCTGGCCTAATCAATGATAAAGTCTATAATTAAATCAGAATGCTGTCATTCAAACATACTTAATTTGGAATATATTATAGATTTAAAAGCGTAAACAATGACAAGGAAATAGCGAGCTTAATACAGCAATTAGAGAACGGGTTTCATTAAGGGTCACCTCAGCATATGGATTCCATTTCACAGAAAATATCTGCCAAAGCCACGCAGAAGCCACAAGGGTTATTCTGTTACCATGGAATATGAGTGCATCTGATCTTACAATACTACAGGAGAAGGAGCATGTGTAAATACTTGCTCTCTGATGTCAATGGAAAGCTGTCCACTGAAGCCACTGCACATCAGAGTAAGAAAAGGAGACATTTCAAGACGTAACATCATTTCAGAAGTGGCAACCGACTCCTCCTGGTTATGGGAAGCAGTATTGTGCATCATCTGTTGCCTGCCTATACAGCAGTAGTACCAGGAACATAGGTCAGTACCATTTTTACAGTTTACCAGTTAAGACACGTTTTTTCTTTCACCTACATTACTGAGGAAGAACACATGCTGTTCTTGAGCCACATACTATGCATAATGGCAAAATATTGGTTTGTCTACTGCTAGAAGTGACCCCATGATAGCACCTACCAGTAATTTCATCAGATTTCTTTAAACGTTAAAATCCAGCAAGAAAATGAAAATTGGAGTCAGATTACACCTGACTGCAATGCTCCCTTTGGACCTCAAAAAACAGATGAACCTATGAAATTTTCAAAATTCCTTTTTAGAAGGGCTGCCCCCACGTCTGCAGGCACAAGTTTTAGCTTTTTCATTATTTAAATAAAAACCAGGAATAGGGAAGCTATAAAATGTCATAACATGTGGCTTCTGTATATATCAACTCATACCTCTAAAAAAGGATACAGACCCCCAGGATCAACTTTTCTACACTGAAGCTACAACCTCTTCCCGTGTCCCGCGGCGGGCAATGCACGAGGAGCGCTCCGCTCCCACCGCGGCTCGCGTTAGAGCAGCCGGGAGACAGGGGGTTGGTGAGGACCACCGCTCCGGAGCCTAACCCAGCCCTAGAGAGTGGTTTGACAGAGGCAAGCGAAGGAGGGTTGCACTTACAGAGGAGACCCAGATGCGTTAAGGAAAACCTGATTTGACATGCTATGATGTTCATGTCCCTTTTCCTTGAAAAAGGACCCTTTTCTCAAGATTTCTAGCCCAAAGCTTAGCATTTCATTTGAAAAAAGGCCCTAGGGCAGCTTCACACTAGACTCCAGCATCAGTTCTGTATTTGGCCCCACTCCTGAAAAATGTTCCAGGCAGGCACAGCGATTTACCAGCATCCTGCACCCCCGGTACCCTCAGCAGACCAGGACTGTGTGCCCTGCTCCGCCGTGCAGCTTTCCAAATCCTCCACGCGCAGCTTCCCTTGGGCCTGGAACCCCTCATTTCCCACACACGAGGAGCCTAACTGCTGAATTCTCTCTAAGTAGTATTAATATTGGTTTGGAAGAGCACTTAAAATGCGATGATACTAGTTCCTTAGAGTTTGTGTTTCCAGGATGTTTTGGGATTAGCCAGGGGGAGAGGGGAGGGGGCTCAGAAACAAACTAGAGCAACTGCTGTGTATTAAAGCAGGATGGAAAAAGTTATTCTATTGATGCCAGCTATGTTAGTCCACTAGCTAAATGATTAATGTTGATAATTCCTCTCCAGCAGACTCATTAAACCTGAACTTATTTTTCTTACAGGCCTTTGACATTTCCTACTTTCTTAATATCAGAGGTAATGACAGTGGCGTGATTATATACTTATTCCTTTCCACCTTCAAGCAGTTTTCTTTGGCAAGAGCTCCTTTTTAAGCAGAAAACCTGCACACGAGTATTCATTCTTTCCCAAAAACTGTTACAGCTCCATTAGCAACACTAAATGGCAGTGCCTTAGAGGAATGCACAACAACCCTTCTAAAAATTAAATAGTCAAGGTATTCAGAGCAGTATCATGAGAAAGATATTTTCTACAGAACTGCAATTTATAATGGTAGGGGGGAGTTCTGCCCCCTCCCCTCACATTTCTTTTAGATCCTGTTGTCAAAAAATGTCCAAGTTAAACAAAGAAGAAATTACAGAATGAATCTGGAGCTTAGCCTTGAAGAATTAGGTTTCACTCTAATTGAGATCATACGCTGCATGTGCAGTTTTGGCACATAAGCCATATTAATCAGAAAGTCTTTAATCGTGGATAATTTCTCGTGTGTGTGCCAGATTGGGCATTCTGCTGCTGGCCCAGCTTCTAAGTCTGTTTAAGAGTCCACCTTTGACTTCATAAACACCCGCTTACAAAATTGGGGTCAACTTCCTCCTATGAAGGTATGCTACACTGGCGCTAAAAAAATGTCCTTAATGATTAAATTGCATCTCATATGGAAATAAAAATGTGCAGATTCCAAAAGAGTGACTATTTCAAGAGATTACAATTTGTGTTGGAAGTAGCCCTCACTCAAGCACGTCTTTCTATGAAGTACACAACAGATGAAAACCAGGGAAGATGATCCAATAGCCACAGTATGAAATTTGATGACTGCACTGAGCATCATTTAATCTACTGTTATTATACTACTGCCGAGATCCAAGTCCAGAAAGAGTAAACAGGACACAAAAATGTTTCTTGCATTCAATTCAAGATTGAATGGGGAGGGTGAGTAACTAATGATACGCCAGTATTGACTGGATTTTCATCCCATTGCAGTAGGGATGAAGACGGAACTACTGAAGCAGACGGTGAAATGCCCCACATGTACGGATGAAACCCTGTTCCTGCCAAACGAGAGTATGAATTTTGGAGCCACTATGACTTCAATGGAGTCTGCAACATCATTCCAAAAGTTGGGCTATGTCTGCAGGAGATCAAAATTAACTGCACTCCTCCTACCGAAAAATATTATCACTCACGCCTTTTACTAGGTTATTCATATACTTAAAACTTTAATAACCATAGCACGTACATAGATTCAAAAAACCTAGCTTAGATTTGTCATAATGCACAAGCAGCCTTTTATAATAAATGGATCTTTCTATAAATTTCTGCACCTGTAGGTTCAAAATGAGCTTTTGTCCCCAGTGTTCCATTTGATATTTAAGCTATTCAACAGTATGACACCCATGAAAGATAAAATTACTACTACAGCATTACCCTTGCAGGAATTTTAAAGTAATAAAGCAAAACCAACTGCAGCATAATATATAAACCTTTATAAAAAAGAAAAGAAAAAAAATTAAGAAGGGAACCCTCTTGACTCAAGCATACCACCTCCATGAAACATCACACACACTGCACTCATGTCCATAATTTATTTTAGTGGTGACTGCTAGACTTTCCATTATAAAATTTCCAGCTTCAGACACCCCTCCTCATTTCTACAACTTCGTATTAACTAGCTCCAGCCTGCTTAACGCACCTTGTGCCGCTCCACTCCCCCACTTCTCAAAAGCAAAATTTTGCCTCCTCTTTCTCTCTTTACACATTGTTATCCATTTTCCTCTCTGCATTTCATGTGAGAAGGCTGTTCTAAATATTATCTGTTCACCTAGTTAACTCAAGGAATTCTGCTAATCTGCCAAAGTTTATACTTCCCTCCTTTGCCCATAGAAATTGTAATTTACCTCCTTTCCCCTTTCAAACTGGGTTTATTACAGCTGGGTTCTGCTTCTAAAGCAGGAACTGAAGTTCTGCATGTTCTCAGTTGAAAAATCAGGAGCTGCAAGCTGCTCACACTAGGGCAGAAAAACTGAGAAAACCGAGAGCTTTAGCTTCCATGAAGTCTGTTTGGATGTTTTGGATGCTTTTCAGAAAAGGGATGATTCTCTGACTCTTCTGGTTGTTTTATTTCAATAATAAAATAATTTTCAGGCGACTTGCCCAAGCATTTAGCACAGGCATAATGCTGCTCCTTGCCAGGTTTACCATGCATTTCTATAGGAGACAGAGACCAATGGTATGTGTTTATAAAAAATATACTCTTTAGAGCAAACAGTCAAACTTTTGGTGCGATGACTTATGAAACCTCCAAATAGAATATATTTTATCTTGTGAGGGTTTCCAGTGATCACATCTCTCTTCCAATAATTTATATTGCATTGCTTTAAAAGAAATGCAGCAAAATTAAACCCTCATGAGCACCATGAGATACAAAGAGAATTAGAAGAAACCCTACATATTAATGAGGCTATCATAAAAAAAAAAGAAAAAAGAAAAAAAGAGCTCTTAAACATCTGGAAGTATCGCTGTCTTTCAGTGGAAGGCAGGCTGGGAAGCAGCTACCAAAGGCTTTTGTGGTCCTTGCTTGGAATGCAAGAAATTTTGAGGAGAGAGTGCCGATTTTCATGCTCTCCTAATGCTTTTCTTGATGGCAGGAGCCTCCAACTGGAAATAACAAGCAAGTCTGCTGTTCCAGTCAGTTCAAATGTTTCCACAAGGAAATGCGAAAGGAATGAGAATGTAAAAAAGTCCCCTAAAGACAGCAGAGAACCACAGCAGATGCTGCTCACCCAGGCGATTTGGAAAGAGTGCCTTCACCTCCTGCGTACCTCAGACCCTCTTCTACCTGCCAGCAGCAAAGACATGTCCCGTGGGTAACTGCTGCCTGGTAGTACCACGGCATACAGAGCAGAGGTGATCGATTAACATCTATCTTCAGTTACTCTTAGAAGCTAAGTCAGAACTCAAAATCAAAACCAAATTACCTCAGCTTGGTAAGTTATGGCTTGTCAGCCAAGTCACGGTGTCTGCCTATACATAATCTCTTGGCTTGCAGAAAAGGTAAGGTAATGCAGCTAAATGCAAAGTCTCAATTAAAGAGTTTTATCCAAATTGCATCGTATTTTGCTACGGACCAAGAATATGCAGACTGATGGTTGAGAAAATTAATGAATATTAATAAAAATAAAATAATTGTATTTTACTTTTTTCCTAGAGCCAGGAAAAGAGATCCTCCTCACCTTTGACAGATGCTAAATTCAATTTTTAAGTCAGGCTATGGAGCAGGTAGGGCTTTAACCAATACCATTAATAAAATAGCCTCTAGTCCCCAAAGGTTAGTCCAACTTAATGCTTTAATGAAGTTCAGGCTTCATCAAAATGCTTGGGAAGGGGTTGAGGAGATATCTGGTTATGAACAGATAACTCTTCTAACTGTTCAGGACTGCTTTAGGGTACAAGCTGACATTATGATTGTTGACATCTACTTTGCATATTTACAAACTCCAAGCTTCTGTATTTTTTCTTCACTTACAAGCATGACATTGTCCCTTATTAAAATCTAGTGTAAACATCATACTTCTTCTAAACTTTAAGTGATTCACTGTGTAAACAACAACAAAACTCAGTCCATAAACTATTTCTTTTCTAAGAAAAAAAAAAAAAGGTCTTCTTGCATGGCATCAGCTAACGAAAAAGGGTAAAATAAAATGCCTTTTTCATTTTGAACTGGGGAAATGGGAACGACAGAGAAGGAAACTAAGGGCCACCTCACCAGATACAATCCATGGAAAATCTGCTCTTTGTGTCCTCCTTCCAAACTAGCATTGCTTTTCCTTATCTGTGTATCTAAGTCTAATAGGAAACATTAGTATAACATCAGTGATTTATAGTAAAATTGACCGCGTGTCAGCACTAGTTATCTTACTATTTCCTTTAGTAACACTTAGCAAAAATGATAATGTAAACCTCCAAAGCAGAACAGCACACTAACCATTGGCCATCAGACTTCAGAGTGGTGTTTCAAAGCTCATCATTCAGATTCAAAGGGAAACTAGCTGCAGACAGCTGTGCTCATTAGAGATTTCTCAATATTTAATACACCAGAAAGATAAAGGGTGAAATCTCTGACTCATTGAAGCGAATGGAAGTTTCGCCCCTGGTTTCAGCAGGGCCAAGTTATCACTGACGGAATTAGGGAAGCCTTTGTCAATACATGTAAACTAGTAAAAATGTCTCCTCTGAAAGAATGTTAGCTTCCAAGTCAGATAATGGCACCATTCACCAGCAAGAATGACATGTTTAATCTGATGGATCGAGCATCCTTTAATCCTTCCAGCTATCCATTAAACTGTTTATTCTCAGCGTAAATTGTTCCAGCCGTAAATTTACACCAGCTAAAGTGCCTATCATTCCGGTTTATGCTCAGCCACGACCACAATTTTTGTATTTTCTGACACACATCTACAGATTTTCAAAGCTCATACTGTCTAAACTTAAAATCCCGAGGCAGGCCAAATTAAAGCTGCATTTTCCAATAAGAGTATTCCAACATTTAGGAAATACAATCTATATTTAAAAGGCACGCTTCTTAGATTACTCCCCAAACGCTTGTGTTCTATAGTCTCCAAATTGGAGGAACTTAGCCAGAAATCTCTTTATAAATGTTTTGTATCACTCTGGCCCCAAACAAGTGTTCACTAGTTAGCATGATCCTTGACCAAATTGTCTGGAGAGAATTTACAATGCAGTCACCTTAATACTAGCATCCATTGTAATTTGAGAGAAAAAGCAAATGTGTTTCTGTAGCACAAACTACTGGACAGTTTTTTGGACTGGGAATGGTTTTCTTGGCTTCCTCCATCCAACCTTCCTTAGGCCACACTTAACTTTTTCCATTCCCGTGTATAGGGATTTTTGTAGGCCCTGCAAAACACACACATTTTACGCAGGGGTGTGGGTACACAGGGCAAAGACGAGCTACACACAAACCTTTACAGTCTCCCAGTCTGGTGTAACTGCAAAGTAAGCAAGGAGCAGCTATCTACCTGGACTTTCTGCACCTGAGCTCAACACCACTGCAGTCAATGGAATGGGAAACGCTGATACTTTAGCAACTTTTAGTAAAGTATGGATTCATTAGTAATTCGATTCCCAATTAGGGGACAACAACTATATCCTAAATTATCAATTCTGATTCAGGTATATCAACCAAGGTTATGATTACAGAGGTAGCACAAAGAAATTGAAACTTCTAATGATTTAAAAGCACAAGTTTTCCCTTTTTCTCCTTAAATTCTAACTAGTAATTGTCTTCAAAATAAGTAATTTATTATTAAATTATATTTAACAGGTTATCTAAAGGGAGGTGGCAGTAAAGAGGCCACATTTGCTGTAGTCCTACAGATGCAGACTTGCAGGAAGTTTCCAGGAGCTGTAGTTGAATGCAAAATTCTCATCACAAGTTAGACATGGGAAAGTTTAAGTGCACCCATAATGTAAATCCCTTAATCCTCAGGTAAACTAACAATGAGGATTTGCATACAGTAAGAAAAGAAAAAAAAAAAAAGAAAAAAAAACATTGAGACACCAGTTCAGAGCATCCTGGATTCCTAAGAATCTCATCCGAGTATAATTCAGTTGCTTATAAAAACTTATCATATGTAAGATTGTATTAAGCTACAGTAAATACTTCCAGTAGTTATTTTAAGTTTAACAGAATATGCTGAAGTGCAGTTGTTTTTATAAAAACTTAATAGTAGCGCCATACCAAAGTCACTCACGTTGATATTCATATGTATACATCACTTTCTAAAAACTCCCCAGACAAAAATTAAAGCCCGCTAACCTTGTTCATACAAGACTTTCAAATACAGAAGAAACAATATGCCATACGCACGTAAATCTAGCTTGCCAAACAGCTTCCCATTGGTACCGACTTTAAATAGGATCTGAGTCAACCCATCAGTTATCTCATCAAATATCCATTATGCCTTTCAGTTGACGTAGAGAAAACCTGAAATGGGTGTTATATCTCAAATCTATATGACTTGGGAAGAATATTAATTTGCCAACAAAATTATTTAGGGGAAAACTGTTCTTTGGTCCCCCATTTTTCCCTATGTTAAAACACTGTTGCCCATTTAACGATCCTTTTTGTTGAGTGGTTAACAATATACTTACCACGAAGCTTCTCCTGTCTCAGTTGATATGATCTTTGCACCCATTGACACATTCATGATCCAGATTAGCTTCCTAAAGTTAACTTTCTAATTTTATTAGGAAAACATTTCTCTCTGTTGAGACACCAAGTTAATGCTTTATACTTGTATCATATTTCATTAGAAACTTGTTTCTTAACAGGAAAACATAAATAAATGCCAGAGCAAGTAAAAGAGAATTACCACTCATTTTTAAAAACTGTAGTTTAATTAATTTGAATTGACTAAACACAATATGAAAACCAAGTCTGGGCTCAGCTACTACCAATAAGTTCTTATTTGTAAAAGAGCCAATAGAGGTGCCAGAGTAATGGTTTTGCTTGTCCCTTGCTGGCCAGACTCCAACCTCCAAATTCTAAAGCAATGACTTGGTGCCACCTTGTTTTAGAAACAACTGATGGGCCAGTGCTAACTCCTAGAAGCACACAACATCTTTAAACAATATTAATCACACATGTGGTAATCAGCCTCCACAAAGACATCATCACATTTCTGCTGAATTTGTTGGGGTACAAGAGATTTATTCCAACTTTAGTTTTGAGCAAGTCCTGGGAGGGCAGATGACATGTGATCCCACTAAAACTTAAAGTTCCAGGGGCAGATGATACCTCATCTAGCATAAACACTGCTGATATGAAGTCAACCCATCAAAAAAAAGAAAAAAATTATATTAACTTGAACCAAAGAAAGTTTATGCTGAATCAATGCTTTGTGTCACGTACAAGGAAACAGAAAGCCAGATCTATTATGAAATTGAACAACAACTTCAGAGAGCTCCTCCTTACACATACAGATCACGGATTTAATTTTTTTCCCAGTAAGTAACACTCAAAGCCTAAATCAATACATGGCTAAATACTGAAAATTCACCCCCACTAAAGTTGGGCCATTGGGTCTTTCACTGGATTCAACATTTGAGCTCCATTGTTCTGGGTGGTACAAAATAACGATTTTATACCCAATTTCCTCACATCTTCTACGACTCAATACCCTTGTCAGGAATTTTGGTGCATTTGTGTTGCTGACTAGATGTAAACCAGAGTGTTAACAGCAAAGTATGTCACCTTTTCTGAGCTATAAAATCCATCAGAAACAGCAATGATGAATGCACTAAATTGGCCTCACATTTTGAGGCCAGTCTCTGATACTTCCAGTCTTCTCTCACAGTCTGCTGAAGGGCATAACAGATCTTCTTAAGTGTCAGATCCAAAATCAGAGCAAATTTGCTGATCAGCTGAAACGCACAATCTACCAGTTAATGCATTACAACTCTTGCATGATAACTTGCATGATAACTCTGCCACAAACAGTAGGAGCCAACTACAGTTACCAGCTAGGATAGCAAATCCAGCTCAAATCACAGCTACAGGCTAGATTTTTATGGCACAAATCCCAGCTCCAGCTCCTGGCAGCGCATAATGACGGAAGCTCCATGCAAGCCTTGGGTGGGAGAAAGCCCACGTGTCCTTTGAGTCCTGCTCTTTATTTGCTCTTCTCTCCGTATCTCATTCACCCAGGAGCTTGTTTGCCCACATCCCCAAGCAGCCCGCATGGTTCCCAACCCCTACCATAGGAACCATTTTTGCGTTTAATGGCAGTGATGCTTTGCAGTCTTGACTGAAAGACCCTGGGTTAAAGCAGCCCCAAGAGGCAACAGACCTTCCTGGGTTCCTGACGATTATCACCAAAATGGTCAGCACAGTAGCTGCAAAACACTCGTCCGAGTGCCAGCTTCTTGAATTAAAGCACGCTTTTATCAGTACATCTGTTTTTGGAAGAGTGCTGAAAGTTTTCAGCTCAAAACTACGCTCATGGAAGGTAGAGGTGTATTTTGTTACATGTAAAATCCAGCTCACGTTTTGAGTTACACATGGAAATAAAGTTGTTACTTCATACGCAGACCTACTTCACTGTTTTTTTTTCATAGAGAGCTCTAATTTTCAGTCCAATGTATTGCGTTTCCAACACTGACAAAAGGTGAGGATTAGGAATTAAATTAGCAAAGAATTGTGCTGCATCACTTCATAGCGTGTCAGGGTTAGTTGCGTTTCAGATTTTCTCCTTTTTATGCTATGGCTCAATGTTTGGGAACATGTTTTGATAGAGCATCAGAAATCACATCTTTCCTAGTACTATTTATCATTTCTACTAAAGTGCAGTGAAGCAATCCAGTTAAGGCCAATTTATTTTCCTACCACACTTCTATTATTTGATAAAGAAGTAACTTTTTGTTTAATAAAGACTTGATTATTTTCTAGTGTTTTGGGATATATCTTTTTAAAATATACCAGCACATTATGCAAGGCTTTGGAAAGAAAACATTGCTCCGAGACACTAATTTTACCAAAGCCTATAATTTTCTATATCCCTTTTCCCTCAATTCTCTTTAAAAAAGCAGCAAATATGTTTACATTTAAATTTGATCTTCCTTTAGGATTTTTCCAACTCCACCTTTATTAACTCCCTCCTAAAACCAGTGCATGTCTATCTATAAGATATCAAACAGGCCTTTTTGCAAGAGAACTGCAGAGTTAGGAAAGTACATTTGACCTTAAAATGGATATATATGTATATATCATCTGTTTTCAGGTTCCAAGGAGGAACAAAATATGAGCAGCACCTAAAAGTTGTACCCAATATAAAGCATCGCTTGCTGTTAAGATTCTGCAAATGGACACACATGCACTTAACCACAACACCATTACTATTTTGAGGGACTACAAAAACTCTCAAACCCCAACTGACCTAAGAGCCTCTTCCAAATCACCTTAATGGTCAAAACTGATTATAGGAACAGCACATTAGCACTGCCTTATTTCAGTTTATGCATTTGAAACAAATGAAGAAACTACTCCTTACAGATCAAGGTTCAGAGCATGTGGTATAATTTAAATACAACTATTAACACCTCTGTAGAATGAGTGCTCATTTTCAGAAATAACCTCCTACTATTCTCATTTCCCACTATATTAAATAACCACCACTGCACTGTATTCTAGCATCTAAAAAAAAAATAAATTAATCCTTATTTTTTAATTTATCTCATCATTGCAGCTCTCTGGCATGTTATCAAGCAGCAGAGATATCCTGACTAATGCAGTGTATTTGCTTCTAACCAGCTGTAGCCTTCATGTAAAAAAAAAAAAAAAAAAGAAAAAGAAAAAGCTTCTAAAAACATTTGATTTAAATAAATTTGCAAAACTGACAGAAATTATACATATTTTCTTAAACACTCCTTTTAAGTGGTAAATGCGGACAGATTAATATGGGGAATGAACATATATTTAAAAACACAGTCTTCCGGGTTTCTATTTTATCATCAGCTAAACGAGTTCACCTGGAACACATACAACCATTTTGACATCCAACACTGATCTTGCAGGCTCTAGAGCAATAAAAAAACCAGAATATACTGTAAATTAGGAAATGCCATTCCCATTCCATTTTTTTCTTCCAGATATTGCATATTTTTAATGTCAAATTTATCAGTTTGTTTTTCTGATACTGACATGATTATAATAAAAAACATAATGTATAATGTAGATATATACAAAATATAGTGTGTGTGTGTATATATATATCAAATATATACTATGTATAGTAATTCTATAGTAAAATTACCCATCGACTTCTGTGACAAGCTGCATTTTTTATCTGAAGCATGCTTAAAGACACAAATTGGAAGAAACATCAGGCATGAGGATGAGTAATGCATAATTAGCAATAAAGATGGCAACAGCTGGTAAAATCCCCAACAAAGACTACTTACATATGAAAGCAGGGTGCTGGATGAGAACCCTAGTACTGGATCTACTTGTTTTCTTATCTACTTATTTTATATGCATCCTGGTGACTCGCTTTTCCGTAGCCCAGCCAGTGATCCATGCAGAAGCGTATAGGAATGTTTCAGGGTGCATCCCTCAGGTCAGCACCCGTAGAGTTCTGCCTTTGAGAAACTCAAAACAGCGAATTGTAGCCAGACTTGCCAATCTTTGTCCAATTTGGGGACAAAATAGACGATGAACCAGGAACTGTCAGATCTTTTTCCCTCCTCAATGTGAAATCCAAAAACTAAGTAATAGTCTCCTAAACCTGGGGCCTCAATTGACAAAAAGTTTGAGCGCTTCACTGGACTCCCGTTTAGCATCAGGTGCACCTTCACATCAGTTTTTTGCACATAGTTATACCGAGAAGGACCATCGGAAACGTTATTGTGGTGAAACAAGATCTTCTCACAGCAGTACAACCTTAACAGACCTGGGCAGATTTCCAAGGCTTTGGAGTATTGGCTTGGTTGGGAAATACTTCCAAAAATCAGAAGCTGATCCGAAACTCCTCTGGGTCACTGTATGACCGAGCCAGAAATGTTCTCTTCTGGTGTACAGCTCCACAGCAATGTCAGCTCAAGGCAGCTCACCACAAACCAGACAGCCTCTGTGAGTTGCCCGCTCTGCATAGTCTTTTCCACGAGAGTGGTTAGTGCACATCGTGCTAGCCCCCTGTGTATTGCAACAGAAGAAGGATGGGGAGCTCACACTAGAGTGACTTAATCTAGTGGACGCTTCTAGGATTCAGAGGTGTTTCCTTGTTCAGGTGATGGTGTTATTCTATCCAGTGACAGAAATACAATACTTATGTAAATTATACATCAACACTGACCGCTCTAAGGGCAAATGCAAATGCCAACTGAGAGCAAGAACTTCTGTAAGAGATTTCAGGTCGTTTGGTTTCACATCTCTGCCTCTCCATTTCTCTCTGCTTAGCACAATACCCCCTGTCGGGGTTTAACCCCAGCCAACAACTGAGCACCACGCAGCCGCTCACTCACTCCCCCCCACCCAGTGGGATGGGGGAGAGAATCGGAAGGAAAAAGGTAAAACTCATGGGTTGAGATAAGAACAGTTTAACAGAACAGAAAGGAAGAAACTAATAATGATAATAATAACAATAATAGAACAACAACAATAATAATAAAGGTATTGGAATATACAAAACAAGTGATGCACAATGCAGCTGCTCACCACTCACCAACTGATGCCCAGTTAGTTCCCGAGCAGCAATCCCCCCCCAGCCAACTCCCCCCAGTTTATATACTGGGCATGACGTCACACAGTATGGAATACCCCTTTGGCCAGTTTGGGTCAGCTGCCCTGGCTGTGTCCCCTCCCAACTTCTTGTGCCCCTCCAGCCTTCTTGCTGGCTGGGCGTGAGAAGCTGAACAATCCTTGACTTGGTATAAACACTACTTAGCAACAACAGAAAACATCAGTGTGTTATCAACATTCTTCTCATACTGAACCCAAAACACAACACCATGCCAGCCACTAGAACGAAAATTCACTCTGCCCCAGGCGAAACCAGGACACCCCCGCATAGCAGCGGTCCTGCTGAACTCCTCCCCACCCCGCACCTGGGAGCACAGAAGAAACGGAGCAGCTGATCACACATTAAAACACTGCATGGAAGAAGTCAGAAGTTAAACACCACAGTACATCCCAAGGGGGATTATAGCACACGATTAAAAGGTGAGAACACCACAATATATACTGCTGCAGCAAAGCTCACATCCAAAAGGCAAACAAACATTTCACCTGAATAGTTCAGTAGATGGTCCTGCAAACACACCAGAAAATCCTGCAAACAGATCTTTTTTATACATTTGTTCACTCTTCCTGTGCGTAACACCTCAGGTAAGTCCACACACCAAGCTAAAGTAGAGATGGGCCTAGAATAAATCTGTATATTGTAAATGTTGGAAACAATCAGCTCCTGACTGACTGCCAAAGCATTCAAGAGCTCCACTAAGTAGTTCTGGCCTTTCATAGAAATGTTACTGGCCTTTCATGGAAATAATTTTGAGGCACCCAGGTTTCTCTCTGCTTAGCTCAATTTAGCTAAATTCAGAGTTGCACAATTTTGCTGGTACACTGCTTTTCCTGCAATGGGACATGCTGACATACCCATTAACCAAATTAAATTCTAAAGTAACACAGACTCCTTTGAGCAAAAATATTTTTATTTTAGATGCTTTCCAAATTTCAAGAAAGCCATGTCCCACAGCAAAAACTATACCTCCTCATGAACATGAGAACTGAGCAGAGAGTACTGCTGCACACTAAGTAATGTTACACAAAATACATTGTGAATATTTCATCGACTGCTAATCCTACCAGTTTGGTGTTAAATGCCATACTAATACAAAAACTTAACTCCCCTTGATTTTTGTTGGGTTTTTTTGCTTTGGTTTTGGGGTGCATGTGTGTAATCTAGAGCAATTCTTCTGCTCTCTTTGGTAATCTTCACTGAAATTTTTATATTTATTCCTGCTGAGGATTCTGTCATCCCTACACTGTGAAGAAAAAAAAAATTTTACTGCATGAACTGTACATTTCATGCTCTGCTCTCTCTGAGCACTGGTTGTAGAAATTCAGCTGTTCTGTAAGCAGGATCTGCTCTCTGTAATCTCTACTTTCAACAGATGACAAATTTTCATACCTCACCTGATATTTGATTAGATTAGCCCTATTTATTCTTAAAACAAGCCTGAATAACATTCATAATCACCTGTTAAGAAGTTACTCCCTTTTCCCAAGAAGCAAGTTCCTCCAGGATCTTAAAAATAAACATATAGAGATTTTTTTTTTTCCCCTCCCTCTTAAAATCTGCATTCTTAATGTTATTATTAGTAGACCACCAGATCACATACAAACTCGGATAACTTACAGCATAACAGCCGAAGACTACCGATAGATAACACGTGCACGCTGGGGAGCCAGCCGGCAGCAGCCGCCCGGGCACACTTCTGCCACGGGAGCAGGTTACAACTCACAGCCACTTGGCTGGAATACAAACAACTGAAGTGAATGAAAGACTCTGTGTATGTGTGGGGAACATAAATGTGATATTAATTATTAATTTTGACAGGTCTGAATACCTTAATAATGTATTATTTTAAGCTGCAAGCTTTTTAAAAAGGCATTGAGGCTAAAATGAGCCGACTTTGCGGCTTGGACTCTCATTCCTCAGCATACAGCAAAACGCACTGTGACAACAAAATGGGCTGTGACAGACTTTGGCGAGTGCGGTCTTGTTTTGTATATTTAATAAAGGGCTGATAAATACAACGTCTAAAGTGTAAGGGTTGGAATATATCAGCCAGAAAACACTATGCGTTAACCAACCTGTCAAGACAGCGAAGACGCTTTAAATTAATACTTGCACAAACTGACCCGTAAGCTGATTCCCTCCTACTCTTTAGTAGCATGATACAGGTGAAGGTAACATCATTGGTGATTCTTTCCAAGCCAGTTTTATGATTCCTGGGGGATTGACTCCTGATTTTGAGCTGGGATTGACAGTTTTACAACCAACGTGAAATTGCAGTTGGGTACCCTATACCGTCATGCATTCAGAAATTCAATCCCCAACACATAAAGATGTTTTCCTGAACGTGATTTGACTAGAAATAAGGAGATATATTTGGAGTTTGAGGAAACAGGAGGGAAAACAAATTCTCTTCCTTCCTAATTCTACCACACACACACACACAAAAAAATCCTCAAGCTGGTCAACAACCTAATGAAGTCTGGTTTTCTGTAGGTCTTGTTTCCTCAGAAAACAGGCTGAAAAATCAGAAATCAGCAATTTTTATTGCAGCAAACGGGGATTTTGGAATAAGCTCAAACTTTTGTCGAACTGCTTGTTGCCACGTCCCAAAACCAGTCCTGCCTGCAGACTAAATAACAACCTCAAAGACAAGTGCCCCATACTTTCACTTCCTTAATTCTTCATTTTCTGAGTGGTTGTTCTTAAAATATTAACAGCAATGTAAAACTTTATTAAGAAGGTAAAGGCCTATTTCTTCTGCATAAACAAGGAGCTTGAAAGAAAGGATGCATCCAAATTCTACATCCTTTTTGTTCCAGTTAGCAAACAATAGAGAACTTGCTATACCCAGGTCCCTGTCGTAGCTATATATGCTACGCTTACCTTGTGCAGCTCCGTGACTTTTATCTTCAGCTCCGCTATTCCCCTGGTTCATTTCAGAAAATTTGATCTTGATCATGAAAACAGTTCAGAGTTGGGCCAACATTTCAGTAAGTCTCTAAAACACCCAGAAGCGCCATTTACACAATCATCTCCAACAAGCTTACTAACCCATCTATATGGAAGACAGCAAGGCTCCTTGACTACTAGAGGCAACCTATCCACAGAAGCAGAGTTCTGCACCATTTAGTATTTGCTCCTTTACTTCTTAAATCAGTCCACTCCGGTAGCTAGACAAGACCGTGTTTAAAACTACCTCCCACAACTCCGTATTACACTTCAGTCTACCAATTAACCTTAAACCTAGCTGAAACTCAGCTAAGTTTTTTAGATGTAAACACGCTTCCCTAACTGATGCCGACACTGCTCTTTTCCTGCTACATAAAAACAAAGGATCCTGCTCAGCAAAAAACAATACAAACATCACCTTATTTGCAGAGAGCTGCAGTCAACAGGTATCAACCTATCCATTATAGAAGACTTGAAGGACAAAGGCAAAAAAAAATATTACCTAGCAGTATCAGAAGATCAATGTATTTATGCCCCCAAAATCCTGTTCCCCAGATTCAGGTAGCAGGCAGACTCATCGCTTTTAAATTAAGCAAATTATTCACTATTCTCTCCAACTCTACAAATAGTTGTTTCAAGGGAAAAATATGTGGAGTTCTGTCAGTCTAATTCCCAGAAGCTGCAGTCAGATATCTAGGTGGTAATAATAATACATTGGCTAACCTGTGCACACATGTATATCTCATTTTCTGTACCTATTTTGTAGTCCTATTGAATAAAGATAGTATGAAATTAAAAGAATAGCTGAAACTCAAGCTGTTAAGACATGCACATACCATTTCTCAAAGAAAATAAACGTATCTTTCCCAGTAGTTACAATGAACTCAAATTATCTGAAACAATAAGAAGAGCATTCAGTTAGGTACAATTATCAGAGTCTCCTATATGGTAGTTTTTGATAAGCCTAAGTCACCCATACTACCCAACTTTTCTTTAATAAAGCAGAGCTAGCTCTAAATGTCGTCCTAAATCCTGTAAAGGCAAAAAGTTCAATCATCTTCTACCAGCCACTGATGGCCCCAATTCCATAAAAACTGTTCTTAAAATGTATTCAGCCAAACCCTTAAGCATGTGCAAAATCCTTAGCCCTGCTGAAGTCCCAGAACTTTAGAGTGTGCTTTTAAAATGGGATTTTTGCCAAAGTAAAGACTGAGATTTAACAGGAACAAAGCAACCTAAAATTTAAGCAAATGCCTAAAAATAGCTGTTTCTTTTGTGAGGAACAGTATTGTCAACTTCTTCCTGTGTGTTCAATTAATCAAAAAAAACCTTTTAAGCAAGGATTAAATTGCAGTTACTACTAAGAAACCATAGCAACATACACTATTTAAATGGATTTTTGGACTGAATAAAGTCTTGCCTCTGTTTTTTATACCCAGTTATGAACACAAGAATGTGTTTCCCAGTCACATCTGAAAGATGCATTGTAAGTGAAATAAATGTATGTTCATCTTTCCCTGTATGATACAGCATTCTTCTGATGTTTTTAATCACGCTTCAAACGCTGGGGGAAACTGCTCACTCCATAAAGTAAGTGTGCTGCTAAAAAAGAGGGAGCTTTTTATCCTTTAAATATACTACTTTAAAAAAAAAAATCTAAATCACAAGAACCTGTGGTAGACATTTAACGCCTCATGAATTAGATTGAGTTATGTCCCATACACGAGGTAAAGTTACCCCAACTCACTCATAGCTCTCAAAACTCTAAGTATTTGCTCAGATGGCAGACAAATGTGTTATCCATTATTACAATATACATGTATGCATACACAGGCATAAAATGGAGTCAGAGAGGCAAAACAGGCACAACCCCGGTGCCTAGCCTGCCAAACGCTCGAGATGCCATCCAGCTGATTTCCACATCCTGGCGTTCAACGGGACGGTCCTCACCGCAGCCGCTAGCACGCTGCTCCTAGACACCACCAGCCAGTTCCCTCGGACGCGGAGATATTCCAGTGAACGAGAACGGGAAAGAGGAAGCTTCTCTATTTACAGAGAAGCCAGTGACTTCTTTTTGGATAACTACAATTTGGTTCAATTACAATCTGTATCTTGGTCTTCAGCTCCTACCTGATGGCTGTTAGCTCACTCTAAGATGTTGTATTCCCAGAATCATCCCAAATAAAGCAATTAACAGGTGGGATGCAGATGGCACAGCAGCGGCACACAGATCACTAGCAGCACACCTCTCCCACACAGGTGTTTCATTTTCCATTTGTCAGCTAGCCAGCACAAAATCCTCATCTTCTGGGAGCTGAGGTCTGCACTCATTCTTGAAGGGCAAGAGGAATTCATTAGTCCTCTTCATTTCTCTCTCCTTAGTAGGAAAGCCTACAGCTTAATTAAAAAAGCAAGATTAAACAGTGAACTCTGAAACGTAATACAGAGCAGACAGATGGATAATCTAGGGAAGTTCCATGTCCTTGGCTGGAAGAGTAATCCATGCACCAAATGCCACAACAGACTGTAGAAGAGGCGAAGGTGTAGAAGAGACTGAAGTCCTGTACTTACTGATGAAATACAGGCAGCAGCACTACAGCTTTCTTGATGCCTCTCAGCGAACGTGCCTGAACTAAGTCTTCGATTCCCAGCAGCAGCTGATAGAGCAGCTTCCACCCTCACCCTTTCCGAGAGAGATGCTAACACGTTTCCAGCTAGACCCACATGGACATTCATTAGATGTGTGAATTAGGACACTTACGCAGAGAACACTCATTTCGCAACAATTTTCAACCAGTCACTCATAATCCATGCAAGAACAACACTAGTGGTCTGGAAGCACCTCTTTACCAAATTCTTACACCATCTCCTCTCCGATTTTCTAAGGATACATTTTAAAGAACCTCGTTGTTGACGTGCAACAAAGGCCAAACTTGACTGTGAAATGGTACCTTGTCCTTGAAAATCCTGTTCTTTTTCTACTGTCACACCTCAATTTCTCAGGACGATGACTCAGGTTTGCCGATTCCCAGGTCAGGATTAAGGCGAAACGACACCAGGGATCCTTTAACTCACAAAACTCAACTTTTATTCACTCACCACCAAAACTGGTATGCTCACAACAAGAATTGGCATGAAACTATGTCAGTAAACTGTGTAACGTGCTAACCATGCATCACCAAACATATACTACAGGCCTTGCTTATCTGGGGATCAGTTCAGGGAAGACAGTAAGGAGATCCCTCCCGTTGAGTCACAGGGCTCAGAGCAGCCCCCCTCGCTTTCCAGACTCGTTCTCAGAGAGGAGCCCAGGGGCACCTGGATCTGCTCTTAGTCCCAGACTTGGTCAATGGTTTATGTCTAAAGGGATGAGGTGTAGGGATTATGGAAAAAGGAAAGAGGGAGAAGAGAGAGATTTCACCCGTCCTGTGTCCAGTGCCGGTTCAGTCAGCCGAGGGGTCCGGTTCCAGTGGGCTTGTGCGCCTGGGACTTCAGTTTGTGTCCTTTTATTATCCCTGCCCCTCCTTCGGACAGGCATTAGGCTAATTAGGTGTCATGAGCGATGTGTGAGCCTTGGGGGTCGTCTGGGGAGAAACTTCCCCTTCCCTGCGGGGTGAGCTGTCCTGCTCAGCACACCAGCACAGGGAGCTGCGCACCCTCCGGCAGCTCCTCTCCCTCCCGGTGCTGGTGGGTGCTGGTGGGCTGCTTCTCACCTGGGGTTCCTTGCTAGGCAGAGTTCCTTGTTATGCAGTGTTACTCCTTAAGCAGAACTTGCCCCACCACAGTGTTTGAGACATTAACTCCTTCAGTCTCTCACAGCTACTATTCCTGCTTCATATGCTAAAACATGGTCCCAGAAATAGGGGGTGAATGTGCTAGGAATCCTTAAGATCACAAAACTCTTGAAGTATTGTCAGAAGACAAATCACAGTAATAAATTTCTTGTGTCTAGATGGGTTGAGGATACACCAAACTACCTAATTAATATTTATTTATTCACATTTTCTAAAACGCCCTATTAAGTTATTTAAAAATGAAACCATTTTTAAATTAACCTCTGGGAGCCGCTAACCTTTTGCAAACAGATAAAACAAATCTGAGAAGCTAAATTAATAAAGACAACAGTCTTAACAAGTAACTTCTTGCTAAGCTCGGAAGAAGGACATCCAATTATTACCACCTGAAAATTTACTTGCTTAACAGAGATATTTGAATGAGCAGGTGGAAAACTCCATCAAAAGAGACAAGAAACCAATAAAGCACTGAAGCTAGTAACTGTCAACAGAAATCCCTTAAGAAATTACATTTTTATGTAATATATATAAACATTTACATGTTTATAGCCCTTGAAATATTTGAAACACTTTTCAATAAATAAAGGATGATACTATTCCATATTAGACACAAATGGCACACAAATCAAAATGAGCAGCTGTACTGGAAAATAGACAATTAGCATCCAGTTTCGGTAAAAAATACCACTTAAAGCTGGCAAGTGCTAAGTAATAACAATATGAAAAAGAAAGTTAAGTCTCATATTTGACATTATCATTGGGAATGAGGACAGCAGTGACAATCCTGGTAAGGAATAACTAATTCTTCAACCGCACTGTGGACAAATCTCTGCTCTATTCCCAGAGGACAGATGCAACTTTCTGAAAGCACCCTTAAAAGCGGTTTCAGTTGGGCAGTCGAAGAAGAGAGCACGGGTAACACGGACATTGGAACGACACGGTCAGAGGTGAAGCACGTTGGCCAGGGCCCACGAGGAAGTTCAAGCCACCATGGCCTTGATGTTCTTGTTACGTAGCCAAGCAGAAAACTTCTGCCTCCAAGGCTGCAAATCCCATGTTTTTCATAAGCGCTGGATTCAATTAAATAAAATTTAACTATTAAAAGACAGGTTTCAGTTAAATGCTAACTAGTTGCATCACTAGTACGAAAAGCTCGCTGTGGCTCCCACTGCCAGAATTTCCAAATAAACTCAGCAAACTTGCTTATAATAGCAGGAAGAAATCAGATCTTTCCAAACGCTGAGGCTCAGCCAAATGCATCCCAGAGTCCTGTGTTGCTATGAACTAGCCAACCGTCATTTGAACTGAGGCTGGAGCTGGTTTCCACATTGCTTTGTTTATATTGACTGCATTTATGATGCCTCAGAAGTTGCCAGTAAAATATTTATTTAGCAGTTAAAACGTTCTGCAAATGATTTTGCTGTCCCAAAAGATAAATATTTCTCAGCATGCTGAAATGATACATTGATGTTTTTGTTAAGGAAATTGCATGTTGATAAAATTTGCTCAGATTACACTTTGTCGTTCCTTTGTATTTGAAGTGGCCACATTAATTTTTTGTGATATTTATTGTAATTGTAAATTGCACTGAGGTTAGAAACATTAAACTTACCATAAAATGAAACACATTTCAAGTATTTCCGAGTCATCTATTTAAGGGCCTAAGGACACTTTTGATCCTTCAGGTAGACCGGAGTGCTCTAAGCTTACAGGACAAGGATCCAACACAAATCGGAATCCCACTTGAAACTCTTGCGGAGCCATTTTCTTCTCTTATTCTGCTTTTTTTTTCTCCTCACTTTCCTTCTTTTCTAATTCGCTAATATCCAGCACCACTTTGGGGTGTCCCTGCACTGCAAAATTTCAATCTGAATGTGAGGATTACAGCAGATTAGAGATTTATGCAGGCCATTAAATAAAAACAGGCACACACTGCCATCTCCACTCCTTCCTTCTGCTTCCTTTAACCTCCAAACAACATTCACATCCATGGTTTTGGTTGAGCTTACAGGCTTAAAGGCAGCAGTATAATTTCTCTAGACAAGGCCAGACACTTGCAAACGAGTGAAGGCTGTCGGTGCTCCAGATCATCAAAATTTCCATTAAACACTGTGGCCTTGTGCCTGCTCCCAGGCACACGGGGCATCCGAAGTATGCTGTATTGCTGTGGAAAATTTCACTACGGGACACAAACACAATCTCAGTGCAACAGCATGGCTCCGAAGCACAGCTTCTGCCATCACTTCGTTGTTTAGCAGCCTCAGCCTTGTTGGCCAAGGTGCCAAGCCCAGCCCACCCCATGCAAAACCCCTGCAAGGTTCAACGCCAGTCTGGGCTCTGAGACACACGGGTGCAAACCCCCTGCAGGGAAGGGCCCCATGTATAGATTGCAAATGGACTGCAGAACAAGCCCAAGCTTCTGCCACCTTCTATGGTGGCATTACTTGGCCCTGTCATACATTTCAGCCTCCAAGTCGGTTTGTACTATCAAAATTTCTCCCTGCAATTACAGTGTATGTGGTGTCCACTTCGGCCTACGCCGTAAGCTGCCGCGTAATTCTATTGCACGTGGTTAAAAAGTGGCTGCACTTCCACCCAGAGGCGACCCCAGATTGAAATCTTCAGGTGCAACGCTGGAACTATTCTGGGTTTAGCATCCGCATTAATCAAGTAAACTTTGATTTTCAGCCACTCCTGTATTAAGCATTACTAAAACAAGACTGGTGAAGAGTAATAGGAAACCAGATGTCTTTCCTCTTTCTAATATGAAGGAAGGTAGCTTTGGCCCTTCCAAGTATCTGCTGAGGCAGTGTGGCTTACCAAGGACAGGAGGTATGCTTGTTTGAACAGGCTCAACGCCTCATCTGCTACAGAAATAGTCTCCAAGCAGCTTCATACCTGGCAAGTGAAGTTCTACCATCAGAATAAGACGTCTCAGGTAATGTATAAATATGCAGAGATCCGCAGATGTAATTCTGAAGAAGTCTCACATCACACAAACAGGCAGAAACACGTTCCCATCAAGTACAAATAAATATCCACATATTGCTAAATAAAACATCTTCAGTTTGCCTCTCAGATTCCTGAGGCAATTCCACTGTTTCTAGCTTGCTTTTAACTTCTAATAAATACTCTTTAAAAAGTATATATTATATACTTTTATATATACTTTTATATTATATACCTTATATATTATTTCTTCACTTCTTGTCCCAAAGAATTTTGTTTGTCTTCATACTTTGGAAAAGAAACTGAATTTATTTTGGATAAGGGCTAAGATTTTTGTGTTAAGATCTGGTAGGTAAAATCTGAGCCTCATTAAATCCCATGACAAAACTGAGATTAACTTCAAGGATGATAGGATACTACCTGATAAAAAATTCAATGTCATAGGTCTTCAAGGGTTGTTTTTATTACAGAAAAGTACTTGGGTTTCATAAACACGTGTGACATCCTCTTCATTTTTTAAGCTCAAAAATTGGATTAAGGTTTTTCTACTATTATTTCATGATTTTCTTCTTTATTTTCTTTTACGTAGGTGGATACATTTTTTTGTTGTTATTTTCAAACATTCGGCTGTATTACCTGCAGTATATCCCTCAACAGGAGAAATCTACCTTCGACTCTACCACAGTCTTCTTCCTTAAAGTCTGATCCTCAGTCACATCTTCTGAGAAAAATCAACCTGAACATATTACGTGAATGCAGTCAGAATATATTTGTGGAGAGCACAGGACACTGCCAGATCCCAGAAGTCTATTTCCACTCTAAACAGCACCAGACTAAGCAGTCAACACAAAAAGTATTCTACTTTGCTAAAATTTCCCATCTTCCTCACCAGTCTTTTAATGCATCATATTACCTAGGTTTAAAATAAAAACATTTTTCCAGCATTTGGGGGGAAAGTTTTTCATATTTGCCTATGCGAGGTTTGTTTTGGGGGTTTTTTTCCCTCTTTTCTCCGTTTTGGTTGGTTTGGGGGGGGGTGCCAAATGACTTCAGAGAACAGCACTGAGTTCATCGGGAATCTACAGGGACAGGACGAAACATTAGACACATTGGAAAAAGTTCCCATTCTAGCTGGTTTCAGTCCAATTTTTTAAATAGTCAACACAAACTTTTCAATAACGAACCCTGACATCAATGAATTCCAGCTCTTAAAATGTACAGTTAATTAAAAGAAATCAAAACCAGCTTTATAAACGAACAGGGTTGCAACCACAACCTCTGAGGAGGCTTCCACCTTTTCCTCTGTAAAGCACAGCTCCATCGCCCAGCCAGCACGTGAACCATAGCCTTGCAGAGTAAAACATTTCGGCCTCTTCCACAGTAATCGACGTAAAAATTCCTCCGGTCATCAGCAAGCCTGAGAGTGCTCTGAATCAAAGCTAACCATTAGAGGGCAACCTGATTACACGAGCAGGGATTATTCTAGCACAAGGACTGGGTTTCACTCCAAAACCACTGATACAGGGGATTTAAACCACCATGGATGGACTTGGATTTACAGACAGAACTCTGAAAAAGCTCTTGATAAAATATATGGAGGAACACAAGCCAGAACAGTCCATGCTAGCGGTTCTTCCTTTAAGAAGCACTGTACATGTTCTTCACTTAGAAATTAAACCCACCACATCTTAGACCAGAGAGCGTGATGAACCTCAGTACAGCCCAACGGGTACAGCTGAGGTGCAGGGAAGGCAGAAAAAGGCTGAGGGAAATGATGACAGAGCTCCATAAAACAAAGATTTCCATGGGGAAAAAGGAAAGAGGCTGTTACCTTTGTGAAAACATACCACCTAAGTATATCAAATTAAATTATTGAGTGGCAAGTTAAAAAAGCAAACAATGGAAGTAGTTCTTCAGGTATTGCACAGATAACAGAACTTGTTGCCAGACAATCTGGCATATACCAAGGAAAACTTGGCCGAAAATGGCAAATACGTGTAAGAAATGCCTACTAGAGGCTACTACACATATCTACTTGTGCCCAGGAAATCCCTGAGCAACAAATGGCTGTAAAGTGCAACTGCAAGAGAGAGGAGCATCACTATTTGCTTACCTCTTTTTATACCTTTTTCTAGGCATACTGCCAACCGCTATCAAACGCAGGGCATGGCTAAAGCTGAACCAGTACTGCAGTCCTCACGGTCTTAGGAAAATCAGCTTTCTGACCATCACCCTTGTCTGTAGGTAAATACTGTTCGTGACAGAGATGTGGTGAGGATGGGGGCACCAAAACTTGGTTGCTTCAGCACACACTGACATCATTAATGATTGAAGTGAAGGAGGAAGAGTGTAACCTGGAGTGTAAATTCCCTGGAGCTACCTCCTTATTCATCTTTTAATCGTTAAAGTGGTTCTTCATCACATGTGAACTCTTAAGGGTTGCAGCGCAACAGAAACTAGAGGGACCTGAATATAACAAATAAGATTGTGCCAGACCCAGATCAAGAACTTGGGCAGTGTAGGCAAAAATATTTCTGATTAGAAATTAACAGAATGAAACCTGTATTCATGACACTCTTAGACCAATCATTATTTCCAACCCTTTTGTTTCTTTATAAAATCACTGCATGTAAGGATCCAGGATGAAACCTACAGTTTTTTCCTGGGAAGAGAAGTTGCATCTCCCAGGTACAGCAGCTCTATTTATAAAATCTTCTACCCTGGAAATTATGCTTTGCCTTGAAGCTTTCATCTGCATTGAATGCAGTAACAGAATGTATATTGGACAGAATTTGTGAACACTCAAGGACACGTTTACCACGAATACACTAATAAAAATATCATCAGGAAAAACACACCTAGAAAATGTGAGATATGTAAACGTAAGGTCAAAGAAAAGAATTCTTGTAGAGTGCATATATCCAAGCCTAAGAAGACACAGTGGGGTTTTTCATTTTAATAGGGCAGAAAACACAAATATGTGCCACAGTCTTTGACCCAGTTTTGGGTACTGCCAATTATGGGCTCTCTGGTTATAAAGGTAGTATTTTCTTATCCAATCCAAACATAACTATTCTAAATTCATATAGGGATAATATCTCCTCTGGAGTTTGTCTCATCTAAGAGAAGACACTGTGAGGGACCGTACCTACAGAATCAAAAACTTTAGTTACAAAGAAATATCTTTTCTTCCTAACTATTTTCTTCCATATCCAACCAACAGATCACATCACAACATGATTACAAAAAGTTCTGACAGGATGTCAGTTGCTTTTATAAATCCCTTCATAAAAAATAAGGATTCCAACACAAGAAAGAGAACACAACAGGATGACTGTACCCATCTGACATTGCAACACCCAGAAACATGGATTCCGATCTATGACTGGAACTCCTAAGTACTAACATAGTACAAATATACCCTAAAAACACACCAGGACTGCTTTAGTAACAAGATTTCAAGACAATACAGGGGCTTTTTTTTGTCCCCCTGTAGATGTTTCTGAGCAGCATTTCCATGCGCATCCCTGTCAAGCACGACCCAGTAGGTTACATGGTTTTATAGATTGGAGGCTACAAGAAGCTCACAGCAAACAACAAAGATCTCTTCCTTACCTTCATGACAATCTGCTTTTCAGAATGAAAAGCATCCTCTTCTGAAGAAATAATTAAACGTCGTTTCAAAACCTAAAAAAATATATCCTACAACATAGTAAAAAGGGCTCTGCTGAAAGAATACAGATAATGGGTAGAAGGAAAGCACAGTAATTTCAAAACTAGGTATATATAAAACTCTGCTTGCATAATGGTGCAAAGTGAGGAAACAAGCAAATGCCTTTCATGTGTTTAGAGGCCTGGAAAACAGAAAACATCACCCTTTTTGAGAAGAGAAATCTGTGAGTCTGTAGAGGAGACAGTAGGTATGAGTTTCTGACCGCGTGAATACCACAAACACATTTGCCAATACTACAGCTTTTGATGACAGACTATCACTCTTACACTTCATCTACAGCTTCTTTGGCCATACTTCCAGCATTTCTGGACACCCAAAAGCTCAGTGGAAGCACGCAAGACTACTCGTACAATGCACACTCAGTGGTCTGTCACCTCCTGGATCCCCTGAGCTGCGTTTGCACTGCAGACGTGGTGAAAGCACAAAGCAATTCTGGAAATCCAGAGCAGGAATTACAGCAGCAACTCTTTTCTTGAATTTTAAGCATTAGGACTACAGGCGCGAGATCCTCATAGAAACCCACGAAGGTTTTGCCATCCAGATATTTCCTGTTCCAATAGAGGTAAGAGAGCAGCAAAACTAACTGGAAATTATCTGGATCAAGGCAGCTGAAAGATGGCTGACAGATGCCACGCACTGCTTCTGTGGCACATCGCCCAACAGCGCTTGCCTTACCCAGCTTTCCAAATCTTAACAAACTACATCCCTTTGAAACCCAATACTCTTTCCCGAGTCCTGCTCACACTGAGCCTGTTTTCACACTGAAAATACCAAATTTGGCTAAAATGACATTTTGTGAAAAGCGTTACAAATTCCTTAGCTTCCACCCAGAGAATGAGTTCTTTGGAACCGCAGGGAAAGATCTTGACTTGCAGAACTCATCCCTGAGCGATGGATGCTGGTCAGCACGCTTCTCCTTCAACCTTTGGGTACTGCTTGAGCTTGCTGGAAATGTAAGAGTTAAACTACACACTACTTACTTTTCACCCACAAGCCAGTGAAGGCTACAGACCACTAATTCATGTGTTTATCTAAAGCTTCTGATGTTCTATGTATTTTTTAGAAGGGTTTTGTTTTCTTTTTTTTTTTTTTTCAAACTAGGCTGTATTTTTCCCTTTAAACTAAGGATATAAAAGTTAAATCCAGTGGGCTTAGCTGCAATTTACACACTGGTAAGTGTAAAGCGCTGGCATTTACAAGCCTTCTGTCCCATGCACACATACATTACAGCTTAGCCAAAAACCTGTAAATATTCATTAAAATTCAGAAGCAAATTCAGCCATATTTACAGCTGCTTCACATTTGCTTTCTGCAAATATTTGAGCACTTGTACTTTACTAGTACAAATACTAGTGAATAATGAATTTTAATTTCAAATAACCACTGAGCTTAACGTGGTATGTTCGGTTATTACATGCATAGTCCGTACACTAACACTTACCAGTGAGAAACGCCATCCGACCAGGAAACAAGCAGTACTCTGTGACTTCTACAATCAACAGTACAAAATCTGAATATGAAATATTTCCACACTCATTAACGTGGAAATTTCATGGCACACCACAGAATTCAAAAAACCTTACAGTGCCCTTTAAACCTTACCTATGGCAGTAATAAGCCTCAAGAGCTAGAATGAGAGGAGGCCCTGAACATCTGCCAGGACTGGCACAAAAATCCAGCATTTTGCACTGACTGAACAGGCCCTGTGAGAATTTCTGTTTAAGAAATGGGAATATTCAGCAACCTAACTCTCACTTTTACAGAGAGGAGAAGAGGACAAGATATGCAAATAATTTATGCTTTTAAACATCTACTAAAAGCTATTTTAATTTAGAGGAGATGTTATTAACTTCCATATTTCAGCAAATGATGTAATTAAGAAAGAACATAATTTGAAATTATTTGTGGTTTATGTTAAATTCTTAAATACTTGTGTTTACTCTTCAGTAAATAGCTCAGAAAGTCTGTCTAGCAGCATTAATCAGGTGGAATCCCTCTAAGACCTTATACTCAGTCAAGCAGCAGAGAAGGAAAAAGCCTGTTGGCTCAAACTGAACAGCCAGCTTCTCCCTTGCAGACCTTACCGTGGCAAAAAAAAAAAAAGTATTTTGGAACTACCTTCCTTGCCAGCCACAGTCAGGCTTGCATTTTGCTGAGATCTACTGCCATATGTAGATTTTCACCCAGAACACTTCCCTGACACAATATTCATACTACACAAACTGCAAGTTTGGGAGCTGGAGAAGTGTTGTGCTGTAATCCACATAAGATGGCCCAGCATAGCGTTTGGGGGTCTCCTCTCCTTCTTATTGTAATACTGAGACTTCAGAAAGACATCAGAGTTCCTAGGACATGCAGTTTTCAGTGTGTGAGTAACTACTGCATATCTGCATATTCTCTTCCAGGCTCTGTTTACCCTTTATTTTCTTCATCCTCATGGAATGTCGCTGAGGTCTAGGGATCCTACATGAGCAAGTTTTCAGGCTAGCAGTTACGAAATATCAGGCTGGAAACAGTTGTCAAAAATTAATGGTTTTTGCATAATTTTTCACTGGAAGTCATGCCTGAGTAACTTTCGAGTATGAATGAAAAGGACATCACGCTTTAGGCATATCTGTGCTTGAACTCAGCAGGCAACCTCTTTAACTCAAGGGTTTCCTCCTTGAATGGTACCCTCCATTTAAATATAATCCACTAACTTCAATAGCTATTCAGAGGGTGAATGTACACTGCCTAACACTCTTTAAATTAACTATCTGGGGGAAAAAATTGTGTTGAAAAAAGACGAAATCTTCTCATTCCAGCTAATACTCAAACTCTAGACACAAATCAATCTTCTTTCATTCTTTTGCCTTATATGCCATCTCAATTTCAGAAAGTTTCCACATTCCCATCCTAAAAAAATATGTTTTAGAAACTCTACAAGCTTATTTTGCGGTTTGTTAATATAGGTGCAATATAAACAATGGATTTGAGGATCTTGCAGGGGAAGAACCCATTTTATACATAATCATGTTTTAATGGACTCGGTTTGTAAACTGATGAACCCGTACAAGACTGTGACTGTGACTTTTTCCATCAACACAGAGCTGCATGGATAAGAGCGTGCATTTTTCAATTATGCTACGAAAACCGCTGCCTAATGACACAATGGTCATTACCAATTTCATTAGAGGACTCCATCCATATCCCAGAGCCTTGATTCTGGCAAATTTCCTATAGTTTTCATGGAAAAGTTTAGCCAAGCAGAGATGATAGCATCAAGAGCCGTGCTAGCGTGTTTAATGTGAACTTGCCCTGAACTTCATTTACATATTACTCAGCCAAATTTCATGGCATAAGGCACTCGGCATTTAGATTTTATCTACCATACAAGTCAGCTGAAACAACCAAATGTGTAATAACCTCAATCCAACATTCTGGGTTAAGAGAAACATCTAATAACAGTGCTTCACATACTGGTTAATGATTTTTAGAGACTTCAACCAAACTCAATAGGTCATATTTATCCCTTCTTTATATTTTTATGCAAAATGGTGATAAAAAGTCCCAGACAGATGTAAACTTTTTTCTCCCCAAGTCCAAGAACCCACCCCAGCTTCAGCTCAGCACACACACACAGTGCTAGGTGGTTTATTTTATCAGTACCCAACGGCTGCAGCCACCTGCAGCATCCCCCTCCATCCCCTCACAACTCCCTGCATCCCACCCCCCTCTCCTCCACCCTCCCCACTCATCATTCCCCCATCCTCACACACCCCCCACACATCCTCCCTGCATCCCCACTCCTCCATCCTCCCATCACAACCCTCTGCATCCCTCCATACTCCCCCATCCACCCCCCGCCTCCATCCATCCTCTCTGCCGCTCCCCCTCTGAAACCTCCAGAGGGGAAAGGGCAGCAGCCAGACGGTGCTTTGAGGGTTTCTTGATGGGCAGCACCCACAAGGCATTGCTTTAGGACCAATTTTTGCTTTCAGAAGGGCACAGTGGATCTCCACTTGCCTCGCAGATGGGGAGGGAAGAATCACGGCAAGGCCGCTCAGCCCCTCACCACACCGGCACAGGGTCCGGTCCGGTCCGCTCCCGCTGGAGCGAGCACTCCCGCGCTTTTACCTCGGTATAAACCCCGTGCCATTAATCTTAAAATCCTCTGGCTCCACGGAGCTATATTTAAATTGACATCAATGAAAAAGCAGAACCTTTCTCAGGTTTCCCTGAGATGCTTCATAAAAAGGGAATTCCGGATGTTTGAATTGGAAACTCACCTAAATGGATTTTTGTTAAGAAAACCATCATAACATTTACCGATTAACTGTGACCCGATTAGCATTCAAACACGGGAAGAACTCACTTTCGGTGCTGCTTTTCCAGCCTTCAATCTACACCCTTCTACTCTGTTTACAGAGAAAACATACGCTGTTTTACCTGGTACAATTGTACTGGTACAATTAAAATGTTAGAGCTCCCTAGCATGGATGCATTTTTGCCAGAATAAATGTGTTATACCAATACAGCTTATTTATATACAGAAAAGAGAATAAACATCAGGTATATTAGCTACATGTATACAGGCCCCAGAATTATACAGTACTGGCAAACAACCCCCAGGGTGGGGGGCAGCTTTTCTGGCAGCTGGGCTTTGGGATGCTTGCAGAGAGAGATCATTCCCACAGGCAGAACAGGGCTCTGAGGAGAAATCGCAACACTGAACAAAGTCATCCAAATCTTCCCCAGGGTTCCTGCCAGACATCTCCAAGAGTCTGGGCTGACACAGCTCTACTGCTGAAGTGTTGTGAACATGGGTGTCACCCGCCGCAGCCTAACAGCATCCATACTGGGTCATTACAGCTGTAAAAGGTAATTAGAAAGTGAAACATTATGCCGCACTAACAAAAATTATCCAGCAGCACCAAACCTGTGTGCTGGTGAGGCCTGTTGTAATTTCCTCACGGTGGCTCACCGGCCAGCGAAGGCCATCAGTGCCGGTCGAGGTGAGCCCCAAAGCCCTCTTTGTAAATGCACCCGGAGAGCATCGACATGTGTTGGAAGGGCTCTCACCAACAGCTGGTGGCACTTGCCTTTGCTTTTCAAAGAGAAGGCGACACCTCGCCAGGACCCCTCCGCTCCTGGCTCTGAGCTGCCGTCACGGAGGTGCAACACCGCGCCAGCCAGCCCCGACACGGGGAAATTACACTTTAACAGAAAATCTTAGAGAAGCCCATTAAAAGAGAAAATAACTTAGATTTTTAGGAAAGTTATTTTACAAGAAGATAAAGCCAACCCAAAACACTTGTCAGGTATTATTGTCAATGACTTCTAACGGATCTCTCATCTGACTGAGAGGACTTTGGGTTTTATTCGCACCGGTGGCAGAGCAGGGAGGGCTCCCCAGCTCGGCCCCCATGCGCTCCGCGCCGTGAACGGCTCTGTCCGCAGCCCAGGTTTGCCATTAAAGCCGATCCTACCAACAAACGTCTCCGGGCAAGCGGCTCCCAACGCGGAGCCCATTAATCTAGAGGTCACGGCAGGCTGCTGGAGGCACAGGGGTTTCATGCAGAGCGTGGTTTGCACCTCCAAACAGACTCCTCGCCGTTCGCCCGCGGCCGGCGGGAGCGCGGTGCTCCGGGGCCCGGCCTCCGCCTGTGCCGACGGACGGTGGTCTGCGGCCGGGTCCGGGCCGCCCGGGGG
>NW_010973420.1:977653-980035 GCF_000737465.1 Haliaeetus leucocephalus
CTGGAGAGCCCAGGGGAGACTCCGGCGGCTGAGATGCCCGCGGTCAGGGGGTGGTGGCTCCCGGGCCGCCGCTGCCGAGCGAGGGAAGGCTCCCCCGAGCTCCCGTCGGAGCTTTTCCTGCCGCGGAAAAAAAAGAAACTTCCCCGGGATCCCGCTGGGAAGCTGGAAGCGGCCGCCGCACAACGCCCGCAGAGACGCGGGCGCGCAGCCTGCGCTGCCCGGGGCGCCCCCGGGAACCGGGGCTGCGCTCCGCCTTCGGCCCGGCGAGCCGCGGGGAGCCCCCGCCCGCCCGGCGGGACCGGGGACAGCCTGCCCCCCCCGGCGGGACCGGGGCAAGGCCCGTCCTCGCTGCTCGGCCCCGGCTCAGCAGAAAACGTGCTCCCCCCAGCCCCCCCTCCGACCCCTCCTGCTTTTCCCGCTCGCTGCCTAGCAGAAAAAAAAAATAATACAGTAACATAGCTTTCCTCATTTAATGCCCTTACGGTCTGCGAAAAAGAGTCACTTTACGGTCTGCGAAAAATAATCACTTGGCCGCCACTTACTCAAATGTGAAAAGAAAATATTAACATCATATCGTAAGCGCGATAGTCATAAGCGAAGCCCAGCTATTCCCAAATCTCTGTTTGAGACCGTTGACGGACGCAGCTTGTCGTTCTGTTAATTCAGGTTAATGCGCCGGTGAATCTACCTTTTAATTAAAAGCGGCCGCTGTTTTCACGTGCGCTGAAGCCGTCAGCCCGGAGCCTCACCACAGACAACAGCCAGGAGATGAAACGAAGCGACGGAGTCAGACGCCCGCCGTGCCCTGCCCGCACCGGGGGAGCCACCGCCTTCCCCCTTCCCAACGCTAATCCCTACCCCCAGATTAAATAAAACATTTCAGACGAACCGTTTGTTTAAATACCTAACTCATTTTAGTGTAAGAACACCAGCTTGCTTCCCGTTTACTCAGCAATGGCCGCATCCTGCGCTTGCAAACGCTCCATCGCTCATCCCGGGGGTTTATTTCACCTGGGAGGGAGAAAGCCACCCCCAGGCACCCCCCGAGCCGGGCCGGGGCCGGGGGGTGCCCGCCGGCCCTCCGCTCACCTCCTCACCCCGGTGCCTCTCCGCAGCCAGCCCGGACCCCCTGGAACGGGACGAAAACGGGCAAACGAGGAAAACCGGGAACGCTCCGTGTCAGGAACGGGCTGACTTCAGCGCGGGCTCACCTCGGCGACAGGCCCGGGACTATTTTTAATTAAAGCCCGTAAACACAGCCAGCCCAGCTCCCTCCCCGCTGCCTCCGTGCCCCGGCGAGGGGTGGAAGCGTTACCGAAAACCGGCTTCGGCGGGGAGCAGCGCCGCGGTGGAGAGGGACCGGCACCCCCGGGGAGCGATCCCGGCGGGGCGGGAAGCACCGACATCCCCCGCGGCCGCTAATTACCACCTTTAATTGGGAGGCCCGCCTAATTAGCGCCCCCGGCCCTGCCCAGGGCTGCCGCGCCGCGCCCCTCCCAGCCGCGCAACCACCGCGCCCGCGCAACCCCGGCCCCGCTCCCCTCCCCTCGCTCGCTGCCTCTCGCCCTTTCCCGCGGTGCTTCTGGTTTTTAGCAGGACGGCGGTAATTGCACGTCTCGGTAGATGCTCTATAATTTGATATCTCGACGGAAAAAAGCAAAAATACAGCAGGGACACGGGGAAAACAAGGGAAAAACAAAAAAAAACAAACCCAAAAAGTAAGGAAAAAAAGCAAAGCGCCACGATTTCGTGCTACGTCGCAGCAGCTCACAGAGAGCGCTCGGGCCGCCGTGTGCTGCCAGCCTGCTACGCTCTGCCCCAACCGCCTTTCAAAAAAAAGCATCATTTAGGATGCGCCGTGCGGAAACCAATTAACTTATGTGGCAGCCATTAACGTATCTTTAAAACGCGAAAGCATCCGAATTTGCCCCAGCAAAGACTGCGGGTCTCGCCTCTCCCAGCCACGGGCAGGCCGAGCCCTGAGGGAAACCCACGGGAGAATCCGCCCCGGGACCGGCCGGGACAGCCCCGCGCCTCGTTCTGTCTCTGCACAACTTGGGTTTGAATCTCTAACCTGCCACCGCGGGGGGGGGGGGGGGAATTAATTCACAAGCATTACACTACTCAGAGCAGTAGTTCATAAAATACTTTATTGAAATAAAGTAAATATCTTCGCATTAATAAAACTGATCATAAAATGCAGTTTTCGAATAACTAGGGGCACCACAGGGTTTTAGACAGCGAGTAGATGTGACAGACGGGATCCAGTGTCCTCCTGGCCCCTCCGGGCCGGCGCACAACACAGGCGTCCGTGGCGCAGCGCTCCGCGGGCGCGGAGGGGAGCGGCGGGGGGTGGGGGGAAAGACGGGGCCGCGCCCGACC
>NW_010973420.1:980219-981898 GCF_000737465.1 Haliaeetus leucocephalus
GGTGGGGCCGGGCGGGGACCCTCACTCCTCCTGGCTGACCTCGGCCGGCGAGCCCAGGCTCTCGGGCGGCTTCTCGGCGTCCCGGGCTCGCTCCTGCTCCGAGAGCTGCTCGCTGCTGGGGATGGAGTTCTTCTTGGGGCGGCCCTTGGGCTTGGTGGGGGACTCCAGGCCGCCCCCCTGCAGCACCTGCGAGGCGGGGAGGGGGGGCAGAGGAGGGGGACACCCCGGTAAAACCGTGCTGCCGTCAGCCCGGACCGGGAGGAACCCGCCTCTCCCCCGTCCCCCCGAGCAAAGCACCGACCCGCGCCGATCGCCCTCCGCACCCGCGGGGCCGAGCTGCAAAGCCGGGCGGGCTCGGACCGGGGCGGGGGCCCAGACGACGCTGGCCTTGAAGACCGGGGCACATATATTTTTATTATTGTTATTGCTGTTATTTTTTGGCCAGGGCCGGCATGCAGAAGAACGAGCCCGCGGGGCGGCTCTCGGTACCCGGGCGGGACGCGGACCCGGCGCGCACAAGTGTCGGACTCGGGCACTTACTATTTTCTTCCATTTCATGCGCCTGTTCTGGTACCAGGTTTTCACCTGGAGCTGGCTGAGCCCCAGCGATTCGGCCAGGTCTATTCTGCGGGCGAGGGAGAGAGAGAGAGAGAGAGAGGCGGTGAGCCCCAGCAGCTTTCGTCTCGGCTGGCAGCTTTCCTCCTTTCTCAGGAAAAACGAGCCCCCGGCCCGGCCCGGCCCCGGTCCGGAGGGTCCGGCATCACCTACCTGTCGGGCGTGGAGAGGTATTTCTGCTTCTCGAAGCGCTTCTCCAGCCCCATGAGCTGCAGCTCGGTGAAGACGGTGCGGCTCCGGCGCCCCTTCTTGGCCTTGCTGCCCGGCTCCGGGGGGCCCGGCTCCAGCTTGCCGCGGAGGTGCAGCTCCAGCGGGAGATGGGGCGAGGCGGAGCCGCCCTGCAGCCCCGAGCCGGCGGCCAGCAGCGCCGAGCCCAGCCCCGAGCAGCCCAAGGGAGCCAGCGGGAACTTGAACACGGCGGCCGGCTCCGCCTTCAGCACCGCTGCGGGAGAGAGGGGCCGTCAGCGCCGGGCAGCCCCCGGCCCGGCCCCCGGGGACCCCCGGGGCTGCAGGGTGCCTCGGTTTCCCCGGGGATCCGGCCCTGCAAGGAACCCCGGGCCCTTCTCCTCCTTTCTCGGCAACGGCGAGGCGAGGCGGAGCGGAGCCCCCCGGGGTGCGGGGACCCTCGGGGCGGGGGTCGGGTCCCCCCGCCTCCGCCGTACAGGGTCAGGTTTTACCCTTCAAGCGGCAGTTGCTAATTACGGAATGACTGGGGGGGGGGGGTACGACTGGAAACGGTTTAAGTCAACCAAAAGCGTTCCCCTTCAGTGCCACCCAACAGCCGCCGGGCCCGCTGCAGCCGGCTCAGCGCGGCGGGCGGCGGAGGTCCGGGCACCGTCCCGGCTTTCCCTCCCGAGCGGTTTTCAGGATTTTTTTTCGACCGGGGAACAATTTCTATCCCTCTCCGTGAACCGCAGCCCCACGATTTTCCTATGAAGACGCGCCCGGGGAGCGGACAGGGAGAGTTTCCAAAGGGAGCGAGCCCTTCCCCGAAGATGCTGCTGGGGACACGCTCTCGGCCCAAGCCGCGGCCGCGCAGCCACCGCGCTACCCGGCGGGCTGGG
>NW_010973420.1:981940-982966 GCF_000737465.1 Haliaeetus leucocephalus
GGGACCGCGAAGCCGGCGCTGGCCCCAAACCCGGGCAAAATTCGGGGCGCCCGGTGCTCTGCTCCTGCCATGCGGGTCGAGAGGGGCCCCGGTCCCGGCCGCCCTGCCCGACCCGCCGGCACCCACGGGAGCAAGGCCGGTGGCGTGAAAAGGACTTCTGGAGGAGTTTCTGCGGGCTCCCACGCCTCGGCCTAAGCAGAAATTGCGTTGTTGAAGCAAATAGACGCCTTACAGGGCCTGATCCTGTGCCGTGAGAGCTATAAAGAGCCTTTTATCTGCTTCACTATTTCGAATAGTTCTGCCCACCTTGAAAATAATACTAGTTTCCAGATATTCTGACATATGTTGCTCCCTTGCTACGGAGTTTGAGGCTTTCCTCTTCGAAAAGGAAAACAAGAAATTGGGATCCCCCTATTCCGTTCGTTTCTACAGACAAAAAGCGACGTCTCCGCAGATGAAGACTGCTTGGGAAATGAAAGCTTTCACCATCCCACATGAAATACTGGCGTTTAAAAAAAACCACCAAAACTATGTCATTAATACACTGCTTTTGTCCTAGATACTCTGTCAGACTGGGTAAAGCACGCTGGCTCCCGCTTTAAATAAATATATATAAATATAATATATATAAACCAACATATACAATATATATATATCGGGTTTCCAGCTGCATCCGTGTCCGCAGAGCACCGGGCCGCCTCTTGCAGCCATACAGACACATACCCCACCGCTGGGCTCCAGCCATTCACACCTCCTCCAAAACCACGAAAAAAACCCGATCAACGACAAGGGGCTCCCCGGGAAAAATTCAATGGCCGTTTTGTGCAAGCGGCGTCCGAGCCGTAAAGCCGCTTTCTTCCTTTTAGGCCCCAAATATTCGCCAGGCTCCAGGCTGGGAGCCTCCCGCGGCACGGCGAGGAGCCGGCGGGGATGCGCAGGGCCGGCAAAGCCCGGCAGCGATTTTTTTTTAGCCAAAATTCACGAGGTTTTCTTCAAGGGGACCGGCTCTAAAACGGCAAACGCCTC
>NW_010973420.1:984047-992493 GCF_000737465.1 Haliaeetus leucocephalus
CCCGTCGAGGGGGCCCGGCCCGACGGCCTCGGCTCCGGGCTCCCTCCGGGCCTGGGCCCCATCNCTGGAACCGACTGAAGGGAGCTGGTCGGGGAAGGAAGCAGAACACAGCGCGAAGCGGACCGTTTTCCTTGACTTTTACAGCCTTTTCACGAACATTTCGCTCGGTGCAGCGGGATTCGTTTAATTCCCCTTTAGCCCGTGTCAGGCAAGGCAGCAGATAATTAATGAGCGAGCCCTTCTCGTTACTGACGTACTTCGTGCAAGGTTTACGTGCGAGACTCCCAGCGCCCGTAATCCCCGGCGGAAAATGTCGGCACCAACGGATTCGAGGGGGGAGAATTTTGGCGAAGCCCCGGCAGCCCGGCCGGCGGGGTGCCCGCGGCAGGGAGAGCTGACGACGGCCGGGGGAGGGTTTTTGGCTGGGCTCGGCCCCCTCCCCAGGGCGGGAGCGGCACCGGCCACGCGGGACCGCGCGTTGGTGATTTCCACGGCAGGGATCCATCCCACGGGAGGTATCCATCCCCCGGCTCAGCCCAGCAGCTGCCTCCGCGCCGGAGCTGGCCCACGCAGAGGGACGGGCGTCGGGCTCATCCCCGGGGCAAGGGCAGCTCAGCCTCCGTCTCTATAGTTTTCGACTCTTCCCCCCGCAGCACCCCCCAAAAAAAAAAGGGATTTCGGCACGTTCTTTCGGCCGCTGCCGGCTGCCGCGGGGCTGGCGAGGGGGTCTGCGGGGGATGCGCGGGGCCGTGCGGAGCAGCCGGCGGGATCTCGCCCGGTCCCGCGGGACGGGACCGCCACGGGGGTCACCCGCGGATGCCTTCCGTGAGCGCAGCCCACGGGGGGACGTGTCCCATCCGCGGCTTAAGCAGCACTCCGCCGCCGTCGGAGACCGGGGGTCCGGCCCGCTCCCCGCGGGGCTCCCCCGCGCTGTCCCGGCTCCAGCGCTTCTCGCCGGGCTTCGCGCCGCGGTCCCCGCCGCGCAACACGCGTGGGGAGCCCCGCAGCCGGCGCTGCCCGCAAAGGCAGCCAGCAACCTCGCGGGTGGCCTTCGCACCCGGCGGGAGACGCAGAGGTGCCGGCTGCGGGGACCCTCGGGGGATCGGGACGCCCGGGCCTGTCTTTTTAATGCGATCGTGAAGGAAGGGACGCGTGGACGCGTTTAAGGACCTGTGGAGAACTCGAGGCCGAGCTGCTCGCTCTTGTTGGCGTTATTTAAATCCCACTGTCCTGTCGTTTCATCGTACAACTCAGCCATTGCATTCGACGCAAACGAGGTGTTTCTTGAATTAATTTATGCTCCGTACTGCCCCTGCCTTCCCAGATAACCTGTTCCATATGTTTACTGCCACTTGTACGGAGCAGTTCCGCGCGGATTTTTCTGTTTTCTCCACGTTTCTTCACTTTAAAATTACGCCCCTTGCTCTGTGAAACACTGACGAGCTGCAAACCAACTTATTAGCCCTCTCCGGCCCTCCCGCTGCCCCGACCGCTTTTAGAGAGCTGTCATTTCTTCAGGCATCACCCTTAGTGTCTGGACCACCAACGAGTTCGTGAAACACGCCGAAGCAGCGGTCATCCTGGGGTGCCGGCGGTGTGTCCCCCCTTCCCCGGTCTCTGCGGACACGGGCGGGGGGCAGCGGCAGGGACCGGCCCCGCTGAGCCCACCGAGATGCTGCGCGGCCCCGGGGCCGGACCGGCCGCCCCCGTCCCTGCCCCGCACCTCCCGTTCCCTCCTGGAAATCTCCTGGGCAGCAGCGACCCTTATGCACACCTGCCCAGCGCTCCGGGGAGCCCTTAGCGAGGTTAACCGGGCCCCCAAAAATCAGAACAAAACCCCTCCCAGGTTCCTGACACGCCTTTTTGTCCGCCCATCTTTTGTCCATCTTCTCTATTTAGATCACAAGGTATTTTCATGCCAAGGTACCGATTTCTAGCGGCCGAGGCAAAAGAGGCCTTTGGAGCTATTGTAATAAATAACAAGGAGAATAATTATGAGTAAAGTGAGAAAAATTTGGGCCACATTCAAGAGAGCAGACAAATCCACATCGGATTGTTTAAACAGCCTCACCTCTGAGATTTGCACACTCATAAACAAATAGCGCGCATAACATAAATTACCAACCTCCCCACACACACCTTGATTATTTTTTCTTCTGTAAAATAAAACAAACCTCGTGAATAACTGTAAGTATTTACACACACACACCCATCCCCATCTCTGAGCAGGTTAGGTTCAGCGCAGCGCAGACCTGGTATCATTTCCCAGCATACTGATAATTTAAGGTTTAATGTACTTTGTGAAATATCTGCCCCGAGGCTGCTTATGTGAGCAGCCGCAGCCAGGCAGGCACGGCCGGCCTGAGGATCACGCAACAGAAACCCATCCTGGGAGCAGGCCTACAGCCCCGAAGTTCATTAAAAAAAATTAAATTAACGTTTATGGAAAACGCTCCTATTGTAGGATTTTGATGCTGCACTGTAAGAGAGGAAGGACGAACTTCACCAGCCGGCTGCAGCCCGAGTCAATAATTTAAAATCGTTGCAAAGGAAATCCTATAGCCAAAAGTACATCAGTCAAATTTTTTTGTTTGTTTAAATTGTGACTCTTACAGTGCCTGAAATTGTCTAATTGTCTAATTTGCTTCTTACAGAGCACCTAAACCCGCACTCTTATTTTGCATCACTCTGTCCGGTAGATACAGTCCTGAGCGATTCGCACAACCGCTTTTTTATAAACGGCATCATTTCAGAGTGGAAGTTCTGCAAAATACGTGGGGCTTTAGGGAGGAACCGGGTGAACAAGCTGCAGGCCCCAAATTTTATAGACTTTTTGTCCCAGCCACTAGAAGGGAATAATCTTTCTCTTGCAAAAATGCTCCTCATTACTGAGTGGGCTTTTTTTTTTTTTGCTTGCACCAGGGACAGACTTTATGTCACTGGTGGAAACATAGACTGTTTCTAGAGTTACCTATTTTACAACAATTTAATACAAATGTACGTAACTAGTTTCAGAAACTATCAATACATCTATGTCATTCAGAGGCTCTTCTAATCTTCATTTTATCTAAAAGTGGAACGCATTTTTAAAGGCTCCCTTTGCTGACTCTTACACTTCAGCTATCTCGATAGATGACTATTTTGGCTGGGCAACTCAGAAAAGGATGACAGTTCAATTAGTGAAAATTTTGCTGTGAGGAAGGAAACAAGTTCACCCAGCGGCTTAAAATTCTTCACGGCGGGTAGGAGTACTTTTGCTTCGCTGATTAATCACCGTTTTGTCGGGAAGAAGAGTTTCGCTGAATTTTGCACGTAACCGGCCCCTCCGTTAAGTCCTCACAACATTCTCCTCACTCGAACGACCGTAACGCGAAAAATAACCCAAACTCTTTGCCTCCTGCATCCCTCAGGAAACATCCCGACGGGGAAAACATTTTTGCACGAAAAGGGCAGCAGACGATCGCTTGCGAGCCTCGCCGGAGCGATCCCGGCCCCCGGGGCGGAGGGCTGCAGCCGGGGAGCGGCGCCCGCCCCCCGCTCCCCTCCCCGAACCGCCGCCGGGCTCCTCGCAAGGGCTCCGAGCTCTCCCATCGGAATCTCCCCGTTCCCAGGAGCGGGAGGGTCCCCGGTGCCCGGTCCGTACCCCCGCTCTGCCGGGCCAGGGGGAGGCCGGCCGTGCCCCCCCCCCGCCCCCCCGCAGCGCTGGTCCCACAAGCCGCGCACCCCCCAACCCCGCAGCGGTGTTTAGCCGGGTTAATGAAGAAGTGCTTTTGTAGCCAAGCTCTCGATGCGTTCTAACCCCAAACACTTCTCTGCTTTTCCAACATGCCCTTTTAAAAAAAAAAAAAAAACAAAACTAAAAAAAAGGGCCCCCCCCCGCCCCGTGCCTACCGCCGAGGCGAAGCGGCAAGCGGGGGGAGCCGGTGCCCGGAGCCCGCCCCGGCCAGGGGGTCCCCGGGCCGTGCGGGGCTCTGCCCGCCGCCGGCCTCCCCGTCCCCAGGGGCAGGGGCAAGCGGGGGGGACCCTCATGCCATTGCGGGAACATCACCCCCGCGGCCCCTGCCCTTCCCACGGCTGCAGGGTGTCCGAGGAGGGGAATTAAGTCACCGCAATCTCCCACTCGCTCACTTCTCATGGCACTTAATATTCAGGAAATCCACAAAGTGGTACGAAGAGAGTGGAAAACGTGACATCACGGGCTAATTGGGAAAGAGCATTAGGGCTGAGGGAATAGCTCAGTCCTGAGTAATACATTATGTTTAATGGCCGAGGAAAGCTTCATCAGCGTTTAGACGCGTATCCCTCTAAAAATTATTTTCTGCAAACACCTGGCCTCATCAGACAGTTCGACTGGTTAGTTTTCCCCGAGAGTCATGTCTAGAGGATGCAGTTAGGTTTGTGTGAGGGCTGCGGGGACCTGCGCCCCAGCCCCTTTATTTCCCTGCCATAGGAGGTACATCACCCGTCCTCCCCGCCACGCACGGCTCTCACAAACTAGGTGTCCCCCGTTTCTTCCAGAGCTTTACAAGGAAACAACACCTAAAACTGCTCGGGTCTGAATACATTTAATTTATATCCGATAGGATAGCCTACAAAATCAGAAGCTCCCCATACGTGCAATCTCCCTCCCCACCATCAGCACAGGGGACAACACACACCCGAGGGTTACACTCCTCCTCTGTCATGGGCAACCGCATACCCATCTGTTCCACTGTAACACCTTTTTCCTGGCATCCTTTTATTTTGCAGAACACCAAAAGAGCACAAACAGCAAGACACAGACCTTGAAAGCCTCTCTCTCTCCCTTTCTCTTTTTCTTTTTACATATAGGATTTTAAAACTTTATTAATTTATTTATTAGTTTCAATTTTTGTTCACAGACAAGGGATGCAATGCTTGGAAATACAAGCCAGTAGCTAGCCACAAACATGATTAGATTTCAGGCTGAACAGTATTCCTCATGACAGCCTCTCCTCTGTGAATTGATTTCTAATTATGAAGAGATCTGTAGGTTCAGAGGCTCCTTCACCAGCACTGCCAAAAGCACGGTGGCTGCAGCCCCTAAAACCAGTGTGTCAGCTAACAGATGAGTGCAATTGTACTTTCCCTTGTTGACAGCATATATAACCATCTTTCTCCACCCAGAGCTGCTATCAAAAAGCAGTGCGATGGTATACACAGGCCTTGGACTCCAGTCAGCGGTCAGCATAAATCCCCCAGTCCAGGATTTCACATCAAAACTGACCTCACACAGCACGGCTACAGCCGGAGTTACGGATGCAGAGCTGCGCGTGTGAAACTGCAGGTAACACATGTGTTTTGCAAACGACAGTTAGAAGATATCTGAAAGGGTAAGTTAACCATAGGTGCATTAGTTCATAAAATGATTACACCCCACCTGAAACAGCACCTATGGCTGCACTACCCATTTCTAGATGATAAACGAGTTTCAGACAGAAAACAACAAATTGTCCTTATCGCTCTTGTATTAGTTGAAATTCAAGCAACCCCTGCATCTACTGCAAAATTAAGGATGCCCTTAATGATATCACATTAGCCCCTGTGCTGTAAACACTTCGGTGTGTGTGCTTAGGTTATTCACCGTGTGTGCCGTCGACTGACTGGAATAAGACTGTTTATAGTTCATAAAATTAAGTTAATGACTACATCTGTGCAGAGCTGGAGCCTTCGGTTTTTAAAAGTGAAGTGAAGAAACAGAATAAAATCCCTACATTCTTTGGTTTTACAGTTAGCCTCCAGTCAGTTTTGGTTCCTAGTTCTTGAGTACTACGTCAGATCTGGATGGTTTGGGTTTATAGATCAGCAGGGAGATGTTTAAGTCATTTAACACAATAATGGCTAATTGAAACATTTTATTTAAAAAATAACAAGATGTTTTATACATATTAAAATCATATTAAAGCTGACTTCCCAGTCTCTCACAAGCACCACTACAGCCAGTCAAAACCCCCTAAGTTAGAGAGCCCATTACATAAAATAGCTTTCGTTAAATGCCAGACAGTATAAAACAATTAAGTGATTAAGGGTTCCTTTCTGTTAGTTTATTTCTTAAACACGCTTTTGATTTGTATGTTATCTTGTTTTAAAATACAGGTACAAAAACATTAAAGTGCCCCTACAACAGCAATTAGGAACAGAATCTCTGCTCATTCCTACAGAAGTTAATGGCCCTGGCACAGGAGAAGGGTCTGCAGCCTAAGCTCACCAAAAAGAAAATCACACCAATAAAAAATGCTTAAGAAAAATGTTCTAAAAATGAACAACCAGGTGTCTGAAATCTCCTAAATGGCTTCTATTTTTAGAAGTTTCCCTTTGCAATGCAGACTGCTGCAGATATTCCACCTGACAGGCCAACTGATCTGGTGCGGCTGAAACCTGCCATCATGGAAACATCAACTCCTATGGACTGAGGCAAATCAGGCAAGCATTACTGGCTGTGAGGAGCATTAATAACAGAAAGCAATTAAAGATACATGGGTTCCCAGACATCAGACACTCAGAAACTGAGTATGATTTACCACCGCAGGCTAGAATTTTTTTTTTTTTTTTTATAAAATTGTGCCATGTGGATTAGGATTTCTGTATGCTGTTGACGTTCCTAAGTCTTTATCTGTTTTAATCTTGGCTGAGATTCAATGGATTCTTAAAAACCTGTTGGAAGAGTCTTGGTCATAAATCAGTAGATGAGGTTAAAATATTTAACAGAGGTACTTGTGCTCAGTGTGAGGGACGCAGGCAGCCAGGCAGGGGCTGGCTCTCCTTGCCTGCATCTGCATGGGGAGCCCTGGCCCATGACAAAACCTGGGTGCCCTGTGCTGACGTGCTAAATTTAACCCAGCTGAGAACAAGGTTTGGTCCTGAACCAGCTGACGCTGGTGGCAGTTGTGTCCCCGGTTCAATGGGAGCAGGATCTGGGTTTAAGGGAACTTGATTTTCATGAGAGGTGGCAGGAGGCCAGCGGCACCGGTTTGCAGGTGTATGCACGTGGGCTCATGGCGTGGTTTTCGTGCCATTTCCTACTGCCGGGAGATCCTTAACTTCCAGGAGGACAAGCGTCCCAGCCAAAATCCCCCCTGATGCTGTAAGCCAACCCGTGTGAAGATTCTGTGCATCCTCTGTATAACTCCTCAGGGCAGGGCTTTGCTTAGCGTATCCTACTTCAAAACCAACCCAGGTCACAGAGGACTGCAAGTGAAATCAAGACTAATTTTCTCACTGTTAACTTCAGTGCTCGTCCCCCCAGCTCTGCCCACTCCAGCTTAGATCCTGCACCCTGCAGCGACCCTCCCTGGCTCACATTGCCGGCTGTCTGTGGACACTAACAAACTCACTACATTGCGATGCTTACACCTGTGGAAAATCCATCCCGTAGATTCACTTAGGTTGGGATGGAAGAGGGAAAGGCTAAATTTTTCTACACTTGTCAACTTCCTCCTCCTGTATCCCACTTCAGTTGGGGATAGTGTGTCTTTCTTACTACTGTTCACGGGGCCAGTCTAATTTAGAATGAAATAGGGAATTAGGAAGGTCATGTTTCAATGAAATACTTTAAAAGAAACAATGTTAATAGAGGTTAATCTGGACACAGAAAATTCCCCTTGAAGGTGTGAGATTTTGAGAAATTAATTCCTTCATCATTCATACAAAGGGAACTCACCGTACTAGCTTAATTACTCTCAGGGTACACCCTGGGCCCATATACTACCACCCTGAAAGTTATAATGAACATAGAACACTGCAGTAACAGATTTCCTCTCCTTTCTAAGAGATGATTAACGAGAGTTATAGGGCTTTCTAAAATTAGCCTTGAGAAAGACCAATGCTCTTATAATGCTAAAGAAAGCACAATGGTTTCTGATTTCCAGTCTGACCCTACAGGCCTTTCTCAGGCAAAATTTGGACCGTGCTTTAGGTCTTCTATTCTCCTTGCACTAGTGGACCAGCATTCTCAGAAGGACTTAAGGCCCCTGATGCTGCAGCAGGTATTTTGAATTCTGTGTGGGAAAAACTTGCTCACACCGAAGTCACTAGAAGGAGATTTGCTATCCACTTCGGGCGAAATGAGAACTGATTTTTACGTTGCCTACCCTGCAATTCTTACATCTGATAGGGCAAATTTCTATTTACTGTGTCCAGAACTAAATTTCAAACCCATATGTGGCCACGACTGCTTAGGAAGCTTAAACAATTTTGCTTCCCACACACATGTTATGACACTCGCACGTTTTTGGACTCCAAGGCGGAATTCCACGAACCCACTGACAGTTATCTGTCGGAACCGACTTCACCCGGCTCTGCGCCCTTCTTGCCTTCCCCGGTAGCTCTTCCCCACGGACTCTCTTCAGGCTCTCTCCCGCCTTAGAGCCAGCGCCGCACGCACACCTCGGCACAGCCGAGCCTCCGCGGAAACCTGCTCGGGGCGAAC
>NW_010973420.1:992503-992933 GCF_000737465.1 Haliaeetus leucocephalus
AGGACTGCAAGTGAAATCAAGACTAATTTTCTCACTGTTAACTTCAGTGCTCGTCCCCCCAGCTCTGCCCACTCCAGCTTAGATCCTGCACCCTGCAGCGACCCTCCCTGGCTCACATTGCCGGCTCACATTGCCGGCTGTCTGTGGACACTAACAAACTCACTACATTGCGATGCTTACACCTGTGGAAAATCCATCCCGTAGATTCACTTAGGTTGGGATGGAAGAGGGAAAGGCTAAATTTTTCTACACTTGTCAACTTCCTCCTCCTGTATCCCACTTCAGTTGGGGATAGTGTGTCTTTCTTACTACTGTTCACGGGGCCAGTCTAATTTAGAATGAAATAGGGAATTAGGAAGGTCATGTTTCAATGAAATACTTTAAAAGAAACAATGTTAATAGAGGTTAATCTGGACACAGAAAATTCCCA
>NW_010973420.1:992943-1003651 GCF_000737465.1 Haliaeetus leucocephalus
CGGCGGGGGAAGCCTCCGCGGCAGCCCGGGCCGCGGGTGCCCTCTGCCGGCACCGGGGACCGGCGGCGCCCCGCCCCCATCCCCGGGGGGGGCGGTGCCGCCGCTCGCCGGAGGCTTCGAGGGCCTTGGGCTAGAGGTTTGTCCAGCGAGGCTAGGGGAGTCCCTGCTCCCGCCGCCCCAGCGGCCACGGAAAGGGGCAGCTGGAGAGATCTTTGGGCACCGGTTTGGGTTTTTTTTCATGTTGAATATAAGGTAGGAACAATTGTCAGCTGGCAATTAAAACGTCTGAAAAAGGAAAGTGTAGAATAGAAGGACTACCAGTACAGAGGAAAAGAGAAAGGGGGAATAGCTTAGCCTTTAACTACTAAATATTAGCCTGCGTAACGGGGCGGGGGGGGATTCACGGAAGAGTGAACTTAAACCAACACCATGTTGCCAGTAAGGCAACCACAGAAATGCCAGCGGGCGATGGTCAGGCCCTGAAGCCACACAGCAGGGCAGTGGCAAGTGAGAACTACCTTTTTGTCTCCCTTTCTACAGCTGTTCTTACAGATGTGGTACACGTCTCACCGACAGCCAGATCGGCCTAAAGCCTCCCAACGTCCTGGCGCTTGTACTTATACAATAGTGCTGAACACCAAAGTCAACAGCAAAAAAGTGCAAACACTTGTATATTAAAGACAGCTTCAGCAGTGCAACACTATTAATGCAAATCTTTTCAGTAGTTTTAATAAGAGAACTAGGCCCTTGGCTTACTCAGGAAAATCAGCTGCAGATCATGTTTATTCCCTTCACGTCCCAAATAAAGTTCCAGCAAAAGACCTTTTTTTTTTTAATTCAGTTGTTAGTATCACAAGATTTTGGTTCAAAAAGGGAAAGCGCTACTTAACATATTTCAATGAATGGCAACATGAGGACACAAAAGCTGCGATTTTAGCAATGACAGTAAACAATAATAGTTGTTTCCGAGAAGTTTCTGTATGTAACTGGCAATACCAATACATCTGCACATCCAACAGTTCAGACATTGGCTCTTGCAGATCATCAAGAGCCTTTGCAAAACAGCGTGTAAGTACCTGCGCAGCCCTGCTCAGCAGCGAACCTCCTGCTTGGCTCCACAGGCCTCCGTGTACTCTGGGGCTGAGAGCTGATGTTGCAGCCATGCAGAAAACAGGACGCAGAGGAGTACGTGGGAGCAACTCCTCAAACCCACGCCAGACCCTGCTTCTGCTCCCTCTTTCTTACATGAGAACCACACATCACCTCACCTCTGTGAAGCTCCAGATTACATTACCACCGCATTCCTTTTCAATTCCGCTCCCCCCATCAACCGTGACCAGTAATTTTGGTCCTCCTAACTCCTACCGAAATCTTCTGCCTCAGAAGGCTCTGAGACCTCTGTATAACAGGCATTCCCAGAGAGATCACATTTTTTTTAACTGAGATAGCAGTTTTCAAAGTCTTTTGTTATTTTGAAGCTCCTGCATGAACCTCCTTTCTTCTAAATATATATTTATATATTGCTGATATTCTATTTGATTACAAGGGAGGAAGCTGGTCAGTCACCACTGGGATTGCGCCCAATGACTTTGAAAGCTCTCCCACCTCACCCTGTGACTGAGCGCTGCCTTCCAGCACAGACATAGAGCTGCAGATAAACAGCAAAGACGAAGGACAACCTTATGTCTTTTAATGATTTCTATTTGCCACCCTGCCTATGGAAGAGCAACAGCTCAGCTGCAAAAGAGAAGTTCACTTTTCAACACCTTGCAGCAATAGACCACCGCATGAATGTCAACTGCACCGCACTCGGAGCTGCTTCATACTGAGCTTCTAGGCACAAACCAAACCCAAGAGTGATCAGGAGCTACCTGCTGTAGAACTGAATTATCCTACAGGCCTTTTCAGATCTTTTAAGCTATGTCCAAATTTCTCTGGTCTTCTTTCAGCATGCTTGCTGTTGATGCACTGCTGAGGGATCAGACTAGTAACTCACGAGTGGAAACTCAGGATTACCTTTTCTGTCTGGAGGACTTCTTGAATGACTGGCTTTTGAGTCTTAAATGATAGCAATCCTCTAACACGTTATGGAAGAGCCCTTGAGTTTGACATTTTTATAAACACAAACCTTTTTATCCTTGATGTTTGTTGTTTAAGGAAATCCCTTCTAGTTCTTACGCATGTACAACATATAAAACAATTGAATTAATACCATATGAGGGTAGACGGGTGAAAAATCATGTTATAGCTAAAATAGTTCAGAAAAACTGTACAGCTGAGGTTTAAGATTGCCTATAGTGACTTTGTATTTTGTTTAGACATTGGTGTTAATACTTCATATAGATTATGTGCAGTACAGATTACAACAGTATGTGCTGTGTGTTGTATAATTTATGAACTATTAAACTTGATTCTTATGTTTTGGGGTTGTGAGTTATAACTAAACAGAATCTAAAACACCAGCAAATGAAGATTTTTTTTTCCTTCCTTTTTTTTTTTCCTCTGGATTAAACTGTTTTGTGGGGCAGGGGGGAGATGGACCCAAAGCCAAATACTTGCACACTCACCCTCAGCAAGCTGAGAGCTCAAGCTTTACAAATGTAAATACCTTTTGTGTTCTGTACGTGTATAAACTATACTGGTGGAGTTCCAAAACAGGGATCATCTGGCTGGTTTTGTGCTGTATGGGAGAGGAAGACCTCAGCAACTGAGGAAGGCAGTGGGGAAACACTTTGGCTTCCTCTGACTACAGGGATTCCAGAGGAAGGGCTAATGGCTGTGTGACACTGAGTAACGTCAGTCCATAAAATCCACAGGTAGTCCAGCAGTGTTGACTGCAAGTCTGCACTGCCCTCAAAAATGGAGTTGCAGCTTCTTGACTGTTTTATTACCTAGCTCAATTAGACACCAATATACTTGTGACAGCATAGAGCTCAGTGCAGGCCTATGCTTAATGCTTATCCTGCTCCTCTCCCAGATTTACAGTCTGCGCTGAAATCCATGCTGTTGCAGGTAAATACAGCGACGGCAACTGTACCTGTGCTGTGAGTTCAAAGCCCCTTTGCCGGCTCTGTGTAAGTAGTGGGCAGTGTGTGAGTAAACACTAGCAGTGGCAGATGGGAAGAATATAAGTAAATAGCTGTGCAAGTAATCAGGGGAGGGAAGAAGGGATTTATTAACTATTAACGAAGATTAACCTACTAACACTCTTTTTCCTTGATTCTCTATGTAGTCAATGGAGATGCTCATGTGCAACCTGTAATTCAAATACCTGTTACTCAAATACTGTCTTTTGCGAATACTAGGCTGTCTCTCTCCCTTAGTGGCAACAGCCTTTTGTGATAAGCAGCTCCTAGTCAGAGATGCTACGGTAGTTAGGTTTAGAAACAGACTTTTACTCACAGGCAGCTGAAGAGTCGTATTTATCAAGAGAAAAGGTCTTGTGATTCCCTCATCTCAGTTCTCATATGTAAATACTACCTGATGCTAGACTGCCCCAGACCAAGTTTTGCAGGGAAACACCTGCAACTATGTTAGTTTATGGCCAGTATAACCAGAACCTTGCTGTTGGTCACTGCTTTGCAACAAAGAGCGCCAGGAACAGCGGGCTGAGGGTCCCCACTGGAGACGTTCAAATGATACTGGAAAGCTGCATTGTTTTACTTTGGCTCTCAAGAACAAGTGATATTTTGCACTCCCATGCCTGCAGTTTACACAGCAGCATTTAAACAAACAGCTTTACGGAGGAGGAAGGAGGAACCCAAATAAAGAGTAAACCTGGAAATCCTGAAGACCTAACAGAAGGTGAGACTACCACCCTCCGGGTACGTTGGCAATGGTGGTGAACAGACTCCTCCTCCAGCTGTAGGCAGCTGCTGAGGTAGCCAGCCACTACCTTCTCCCTTGCTTACAGTTCTGTCATCTGTCGTCAGGGCTCAGAAAAAACCCATGTCTTGGCCAGATCAGTCCCTTATTCCTCATAGGTACTCAGAATCTGGGGCTCTATCCAGCAGCTGAATCACCATAAGGACTTTTGCAAATTACACTTTTCAATAAATTCTATTTTACTTTGACACGTTTTACAGTTTACAAGGTTTACTTGGGAGAGGAAACAAAAGTTAATTACATCAACCGATACATCAAGAAAATGGATTGATTTGATATCCCCTCCAGATGGGCTTCCTTTGCGTGGCAGTATGCATACCACATCTTAAAGAAAGGAGACAGGATATGTTAGGAAGGCACATTTGAGCCATCAGACTGACACTTCTTTATTACGGTGTATTTATTTTTTATCATGTGCTTTGACAGAAGTCTCATAAAGTGTTATGCTCCTTCTGTAGGGTCAAAGTCTTGTGACCTTCCATGATTTTAGAGAGAAGGAACATAATTTTAGAGGGCATGTTTATTATTTCTGTAAACAGTCTGTTTCTCATGCCAAGAGAACAGTTTTTCTGTATGTACTTAGATGACAGCTCAACTTTACTGGCTCACTTTCCTGACCACGTCTTGCCTGCCAAATGTTTTTGATCATAGTCTGGCAAACAAAACAATATTAATAGTAGAGCTGAGCAAATAATCTCCAGAAAACTGCTGATTTTTTTAAACCTCTCTTTATTGTTTCCATAATATCCCTGAATCAAATGCAGTTTCCTTGAGTTCAATTACAATTTTAAAGAACTCGGTTTTTTATTAAAACCAAAATAACTCAACTCTGTGGAATCAGGAAAGCCACTTGCAAAACAGTTAGTTGTGACAAAGCAGGTCCATCACATTGTGTTGCCTGCATCTCTGAAGAACCAAGTGTCCACGCCGTTCCAGCATGAAGGCATATGCTTGTCAGTTTAAACTCTGGACAGGCAGCTTCCAAACCTGTTTTTACTGGCACAAATGTTCATGGATGGTAGTCAAGACCACAGCCAAACCAAATTTGTTTTAAAATCTGAATAGTCCACTTTTGCAATGTATACTGATTTCTGATAAATGCACTGAATTAACTTATCTTCCCTTCAAATGGTGAAGGTGTATTTCAAATACACCTTTCTGAACATCCTGCATTCATGCATGACCTAATGCTCTGTTAATGAGGTTATCATACAACTTATGCTCCAAGTCTTTGTTCTCCGACAGTCCATAAAAACTCTTGCAGCACCCTGCAGATGCTGTGAGTTTGATGCAAACTGACCCCTTACCTAAAGGTTTTTGATGGTTTTTTTGAGTGGCACAGAGCTCATAAAATCCCTCCGTGTTGCCCTGCTATTATGTCAAGAAAGGCAGAATTACAGTAGGTACATTTGACTGTTATTTGTAGAACAGCCTTCTGGAACACAAGACAAGCTGTAAGATACGATGACAGTACTGATGGCACTGAGCTAGACCATGTCATGTTTTACTCCTCTTCCTGTACAGTGAACAATGTAAGAGGGATGAAGACTCTGGCTCACTCCCCCCTCCACAAACATTCAATTTCCTTTTCTAGGAATGGGTTTATTCAGGGACTTGGATGGGGCTTAATGAAAATCCTAACTAAACATATCATGCAAATTACCAGGCAGCTGTAGCTGTAATGACCCTGCTTCTTAGACAATTTGCGATACAGTGCTTTAGCAATATTTCCATACCTACCAAGAGCTGCCCCCTTCCCTCTGGACACCCAGCTGCTGGCATACCAATAAATTCCTATGAATACCTGCAATTCTCTTTGACAAAGTCTAACTCATCCTGAGGTCTCTTTGGGTTTTGTTCGGTGACTTGACCATCAGAAACCACAAGACTTTTCTGCAGCTCAGTCTTCCTGATCCACATTTTTTGCCTTCTTCCTACAGCAGTCTTGTGGCAGGTTGTTCTGTTTTGGCAGCCAAAAGATTCACACTCACTCACTGCCTGACTCTGCTCCTTGGTCATTCCAGATGTTTTGTTAAAAAGTCATTCATACCTCTTTGTCCTTGTTCTTTCTTTCCCAACCAAACTCCCCAAACCCCCAAACCCAAATGAACTGCTTCAATCCCTCCTCTTTCAGCATCTCCCTCAGGAATCAGTCATTCCATTGTGCCAACATGTTCTCTTTTGATAGAAACAGAACTATTATTTAGTTAATAATTGTTTCTAATCTGAGATATAGATAACACCCTTTCTGGCAGCAAATTAGCTGCTTTAATGCACACAGTGGGTCTTAGCAGCTGTTGATTTTAAGAAACAGATCAAATTTTGTACAGATATGATTCCGAATTTTCACTGGGCATCACAGAGGATCTGGCACTTATTACCTCTAGGTCAGAAAAACAAATCCAACCTAATGTAGAAGTCACTGAAAATCCCGTTCAACTGACAATTTATGATGTGGGGGGAAAAAAAAAAAAGCTGCAGACTGATAAGCTTTAATCATCAAAAAAATTACCACCAGAATTATGATCAGAATGAACTATATTTCACTTGAGATATTTCTTACTAATGCTCAAGGCAGACTGGTAAGGGTGTATGGTTTAAATTAGCTCTGTGCAAACTTACAGCTGCTATGTTATCCTATTAAAATTTACTTTTCTCCATTGTGGCTCATATTAATTTTCAGCTATAGAACTGCATGTAACTTCAACCATTACAGGCTTCATAAAATGAAAAATATGTAAGCATTTGTTTTAGAAAGTAAAATGGTACACACAGATGAATGATGAAAGCAAATTACTGAAATAAATGCAGCAGGTTACACCTTCACCTACTGCGAAGTTATTTCTTTAACATCTTTCTGGAAGGAGAACACAAACCACACAAGAGGGGAGAAGAGGGTCTCAAAGTCCCTGTATTCCCTACCCTGATCTGGGAAAGAATTCACCATCGTCAAAGCTGTAGACTTTGGCTATCAAATTTCTTAATCATTATTTTCAAGTATAACCACTCAAAGCCTGAGACACTCAGACCTTTCTCCATTCATCTACCTGTGCTGTTGTAAAACAGGGAGTGATTATCAGCTTTCTGCTGAGATATAGTTATTATTAAAAAAAAATCCTTTAATGAAAAGTGTGGGTAAGGTAAACTACAGAAATATCTACCCTTTTGTGACAACAAACTTACTTTGAACAATTTCTCACTTGACTTCCCATGCTACCACAACTAGAAAGGCCAAAGCACGGTTTTAAGGTCTTGAAGCTAACAAATGTAAAGCACATAAAACCCCAAAAGACAAGTAGAAGGAAATTCAATACAAAATCCCAGAAAAAAAAGACAAAAAAAAAGCAGTGAGAATAAGAAACCTCTACAGAATAGGGAGAAGGCTGATAACATGGCAGAGAAACACTTGCATCTTTTTAGAAGAAATCAAATGAACACGAAACCAAATTAAAGGACATGAAACGGGCATGACAGGAAGCAGAATTATATCTGCTGCACTTGCCCTGCTCTGAAACGAAACCCAGTTCGCATTAAGGAGTTTCCATTCTCATGCTGTTGTGTGCCAGAGGACAGGAGGGTTGAGTGGGAGGAGGTGTCACCAACACAGTGCCCAGGCAAAACGTCTTGGAAAACCTGTGGCAGTAGGCATCACTCGTCTTTTCCAAGAAAAGGTGGAAAGTTAAAAAGGTGAATGATTTCCAACAAAACACTCAATATCTAGAAGATCCACCGGCTCTAGTGAATCTGCATACAATCTTGCTTGTACTTGGGATCCGCTCTCCAAACTCACAACAATGGCATTACCACGTTCCACTGAGGACTTGTCTAACCCCAGAAGCAGCCTCTACAGCTATTTTCTCTTGCTATTGGCATTGTTTCGTTACATCTGCTGATAATCCTTCATAGTCTTTTGTTCCCTTCCCATTGCACTGATGTTCACTGCAGACAAGACAGATATTGTACAAAGCGTGATGTGCCTGCATAAACAGTGCAAATGAAAGGCTTGTAGTGAAAACCTTAATCATCTTTCTAAAGGCTGTGTTTAGACTAGAAAAGAACACTGCTATCCCCAGTGAGCAAGTGGGAAGTCAGAAAACAAAAAGAGGAATAAAGCGTTTAAATCCAGTGCTTGTGCAAGAGAGGTAAGGACCATGAACAATTTGGATGCAGAAATGAAGGTAAAAGGTTAAAGGTAAACATTCCATATTCTTTACAATACCTTACTTTACAGATTATCCCCATACAGATATTCTTCAGCTAGCTGCTAGCTTTGAATTGGAAAGCGCTCAGAACACCTTGCTGAAAAGCACACTTTAAGTCGGCCTAACATCATGTGGCAAAATACCACCACGTTGAAGAACTGCGATTTCCAAGCTATGCAGCAACTACTGAAATGAAGTGCAGGAACTTTGGAGATAAAACCCATCTTGCCCCCACAGCAACCCAAGGAATATAAAAAAGGGGCAGAACCTTAAAGAAAAAAGTGTTTTACTGAGTTGGAAAAAGAACACATGCATCATGTTAATTTGCCACAAGGTGGCATGTGCTGATCTAAAATAAGTTCCAGTCAGGTAAGATTTGTAAGATCTAAACAGCAAAACTCAGATCTGTGGTAGGCAGGTTCAGCCTCACTGGAGTTACTCCATTTGCATCAGGTTCACACTCGGCCCTACACTATTAGAGAATCTCGTTGTGTTCCTAGGATTATGACCAAACTTGAATTCACACTTCTTCCTGGAAAAGAAAAAGCTTCCTTTTCCCCGTTTCACCCCTTGTATTCTATACAATTGCTCTGACTAAGCATAAATAACCTTCTCCTGGCTGCATCTGGGAGCCTCATGCTCACTCTCGCTGAGTTTTCTCCTGGTTTTGGTTCATTCTCTGAACGACAGAGCATCTCTGCAACATAGATTTCTCTGCACCACTGTCCTGAGGGGCCCTTCAGGGTTCAGCCTGCCAAAATGAGTGGTGATAGAGGCAGGCTTGCCCCCTCCACAGTGCCTTCCCCTCCACACCACTGTACTGGAACAAGTGTTTGTGCAGCTGCACCATGAGCCAGACCAAGGACATGGTGTGGTGAAAACCTAATCTTTTTCCTTATTTCAGACAGAAAGGAACAAAGCCAGCATTTATTTCAAAAAGTGCGGTATGCCTCTGTGGTTGTATCTTTACAACAAGACAAAGAAAACTTTATGCTTTCTTCTATGAATTTTATGAACTTCATAAATTCTTTCTGAAGCACACAGGAAGTTTGTTTATTCATGTAATTATATAATGACAAAATTTGGGAACAGATATCACATGGCGTGTTCACAGCCGTGCTCAGCATTCCAGCTCTGGGCCAGTAAAACCCTAAACACATGAGAATTATAATTGATGGCAAAGGCACAAATCACACTCAGCAGGATTGAACACTAAATGTGTGTCCTGTAGTTAATTTAAAAAATGGAACTTGTAAACTTCAGCAACAGTTTCTGACAGATAGATATGGGAAGGGAAACCACATTGGAGTCTTTTAAAGGGAGACAGAGGTAAGAGTCACACAGCCATTTTTTTGCTTGTTTAGAAATCAGTTATTATAGGAAATGCAGTATGCTATTGCTGTCAAAAAACGAGACATATTTAAGACACTTCAGTACTAATAGGACTGACACATTTTAAGAAGCAAGCTCTGTGTCTCCTACGCTGACAGCTCCTTTAGTTTAGTAGAAAGGAGCGACAGGGATCTCTTCAGCATTTCCACTGAGTTCCCAAATCTGTTTTTATCTTTAAAAAATGTAAGTTAACACTTACATAAGTAAGCTCTGCTAGGGTTTATGTAATTTATATACTACAGGCACTAATTCTACAAGCTAATGTACTCATGTGGCTAATGAGACAGACACATAGTACTGACAAAAATCTGCATGTATCTTGAAAACCACAACTTAACTTCACAAGTGTGTTACAAGGACACTCGCTCCAAAACCATCCTTATTACCCAGCAGACATATGTTTCAGCCTAGCACACTAATGCACCACACACGTTTACAGCTCTTCTTACTCCTGCGTATTCAGCTGTGTATTCCACTCCAGTATTAAAATAAACCATTACAAACCTATTCTGCTCAGCGTCCAAGACGCAAGTACCTTTTATGCCTGTTAAAAATGCTAAAAAAACTTTTAAGTAAGCCTCTCAAAACCCTAACCCATGTCTGTTTTGCATCTCTTCACCGCTGACACTAGATCCCTTAATGAGTAAGATACAACACAACATACACATCAGTTAGCTGGAGCAGAGGCCTTTCGGGGTGTAAATGTTAAACTGCCCATCAGCTGCAGGCACAATTTACCTGAAAGGGAAGAAACTGTCTTTTGAAAATTTTCAATTAAGTCTCCAAACTTTAACCACTCGAGAGGATCAACGGCTCACGACGACGCTAAGAACATTAAACCGTGTCAGCAAATTTATTCGCTATTGTTTTGTGTAGTTCTCGGTGTGCGGCAGCTACAAGAGACCCAAGGCCGGGCGGGGGCGGCTGAGGGGGACGCCGATCCCTTACGCATCTCCGATTCGGAAGAAAACGAGCGATCTTTGATAACGCGGGCGTCCCGCCGCAGCTTTCAGGAGGCAGCCAAGTTCTCCCTCAGGCATCTCTCCTCAGCGAGAGGAGGCGTGCGCTCGCCCCGCCCGGCTCCGTGCCACGCCGCCTGTCCCCAACAGCGCCTCCGAAGCCGAGCCCAGGACGCGGCAGCCCGGGGAAGCGCAAGAGCGAGCCGGGCCGGCGGGAACCGGGCCAGCTAGGGAAGCCCCGGCCGAGCCGCCGCCCTCCCCTCAGCCCGC
>NW_010973420.1:1003948-1029969 GCF_000737465.1 Haliaeetus leucocephalus
GCAGCGGCCATTTCACGACCCCGGCGCCCCGAGGGCTCCTGCCCCGGGGAGACGCGGCTGCTCGGGCGCTCCCTCGGCCACAAGGCCTCGCCCGCGGGGGTGGGGGCGAGCGGCGGCCCCGGCCGCGGGGGGCTGTCTCATCCCGCCCTGGCCGCCCCCCGGCTGAGGTAAGCGAGTACGGTGTGCTCAGCACGGACAAAAAAGACTTAAAACACGCTTCCTTAGCTAGGGAGTTAGGTTCTCCGGCGGTTCCACGTTCGCTGCCTCGGTGACATCCAGAGTAGAGGCCCTCCATTAAGAAATTAACACCCACAGACACCCCCTCTCTGCCCCCCAAGCTCCCCGGCCTTCCGAGGGGTGGGAGCTGCCCTGCTCCCTCCGGGGTGACCTGCCCGGCACTAACAGTTTTCAGAGGAACGACCTGTAACTGCTGGAGGTAGGACTGTTAAGATAATTCAGCCCTTCCTGACAGCATTTGCTAAATAATACTGCGGGATTTAACCTTCGCCAAGACGAACGTCAGTCGGGGAATGAGAGGACCGTAAACGCAGGGGAGCGCGGCTTCTGTAGGCGATAGCGGCAGTGGAAAGTGGCTTCCCCCTTTGCAGCAGTATTTTCATGCTTTGTAGCAGTACCCTACCTCTAATCATCACTTAGTCCCCTTCAAAAAACGCAGCTCAGTCAGTCCCCTTTGGAGTTGAAAAGCCCAACATGCCTATGGCATATTCTTCAGTCCAAACACAGGATAGTAATTTTTAGATGTAGCTATTACCGCTTTTGCCAACAGACTGTAACTATACTCTTCAGTAGATAAACAAACTGAGGAAAGATTACCTGATACGTTGGTAATCTAGACTTAAGTGTTTTCTCTTTACACAGCTCCCTTGCTTTTCTGTTCTTAGAAAGAGCCATGTTTTCAGGAGGCCTGCACCTTAATTAGTAAAACTGAGCACCACATCTGTGGTGTAATTAAGCCCAAAAGAATATGTACAAAATAAGTATTTGGAATTATGTATTGCTTGAAAGCATTTTTCCATCTCTTATTTTCATCAGTAGTTTGTGTGAAACATACATGGACCCACATGCGTAAGACAAGAAAGACTAAGTAGGTTAGGGAGACAGTCTTCAGGGCCAGATGCTGCAAAAATACCTCCTCAGAGATATAATTAGCAATGTAATCCTCTTGTGATTGCTTGGGCGGCAGCATAAACCAATCTGAATAGTGTTTCTTCCACATGTTTGAGTAAATATTTTACTTCTTCATAAAGTCAATGATACCATTATGAGTATTTTTTTATAACAGTAGTAAAATTACAAATGAGTAATGAGTAGAAATTGTGAAATCTGACATGGATGAAGCTAGTTGCTGGGAAGGAATATGCTACAGATAACATAAAGAGGATTGCAAGTGCTCAGATAAGGTGCAAGATTGTGTGTGTCTTTTAGTACTAGCTGGCAAATATATTCCCACTTTTCTCAATGGCGAGTATAGTTTGCTGGCTTACTTAAATTTTTCCTCCTGATAGTATAAAATTCAGAATTCAAGACATACATGTTTAAAGAGGCTTAGTTCAACTAGGCAAGGTGAGTTTCTCATTTACTTCACCGAGTGACTCAGAAGAGTCCCTGGTTGGGTATTTTTCTGCCATGCTGCAGAGGCTGCTCAGCTAATGGCTACCCAGAACTGGATGGCTGCTGCTGACTGCTGGCCTCAAAGTGCTCAGCCAGTTCACATGTACAGGGTAGTTAATACCTGTAACTCCTTAAAACAAGTACATTTAAAAATGAACTCAGTTCTTTCCTGTTACCAGCACATACAGTTAAAGACCACCTGCCTAGTTTGAAGCAGTTCATTGAAGGTCCTTTCCCTCCATCTGAGGAAGGGTGCTGCTCACAGCAAAGCTCTGTGGGAATCCTGAGCGCCTCCGCGCTGCAGCTGCCCGCGTGAGGCACCATGCCTGTGGGCTCATGATCCTCCGCCATCTGCAGTGACACAGTGACTCCCTACTCCTTTCTCAGACACATTTCCTAGGCGTAGATTTTCCGTGTCTTTGTGAAACAAGGTTCAGACTCTGGAATTGCTTAAGCAAATATACAACAAAACCCAAATTACTTCTAACCTTGTATTCTGTGGGTTTTTTTTTCCAGAAAACACAGAAATCTGTAAACATTTTTACTCCTGATCTTGGATGTTGTTGAAAATAAGAAAAACACATAAAAACATACCTATTTCCTCAATTTTCTCTCTACTCTGGAGTTTTTCCTGGATTTAATCCTATCACAGGAACATGAGTTGCCACCTGCAACTCTTGATCTCTGGCCACTTGCATTAAATTCCTTTGACCTCTTTGGTTCTTCACTCAAACAGTTCCCTGTGTTACAGAGCTTGCCCATTTTGTTCCTTAGCAAAAAACACATGATAAAATGCATAAAAGCATTGGCTACCTTAGAGCTACTTCATTTTCTTAAAATTTCCTCCTTTCCTTTACCTAGTCTGCCATTTTTGAACAGTTAAGTTTTGTTGTGCAAAAAATCAACAACTGTTCTGCATACCCACAGCAGGTCTAATGTTTCTTAGAAATTGTGTGTACATTAAACAGTGCTTTTGCAAAGGTCATCACAAATTGGCTTAATATATGGTAGCTCTTAAGAAGTTCTAAAATTTATGAAAGAAGGATTTCTTCCTAATTTCTGTTTTCCAGCAACCTGACATTTGCCTGCTATAGTAGGCCATTACTGGATGAGGGTTTTGCGGCTATATGGATACCGCTATGTCATGGTTGCAGAAAATGAGCTATCTCACAAAGCAGAGCTAGACGGGGTTGCTATAGCTCTCCTTTCCTTTTTATGTCTATATCTAGTTAAGTTGTGATTTTTCTTTCATTTTAAAGCCAGTGGCTAAAAAGAGGTTTTCCTAGGTTTGTAGTCACCTTTTGCATTGCAAATCCATTGAATGACCTGTAAGTAATACTTGACACAATTCTTCAGTTTTAGAATTGTCTTTTGAATTGAAATCTTCATATTACTATGCTGCCTTTACCTAGCATTTCACTACATTTCCATTTTATAACTTATTGGCATTTTTAGCTAACAGTGGAAGAAACGGGAAAAGAGAGACTGTTGGAAGTACAGATGATGAAAGAGGACAGGGATCACAGGTGGGCTGCTGCTCTGGGATCTCATTAAGCAGCTAAACATATATTTATCTCACAACTGTGACACTGCTGGTGTAGTTGAGGTCTACCAAATATAGGCTTTGACCATGCTTTTGTGATTGATTTGCAGTGGTGCTGCATTATGCTTAAGGGGCAGAAATACATATTAAAAAAAAACTAAAGGCAAAAACTTACAAAAAGTCTTTAATAACATTTCATACAGTTTTAAAGTTACATAAAACTAAAGCATTCCCTGCAGTGTTTCAATACAAGCTGAAAATAAAGCAACATTAATTGACTTTTATTATCCAAACTATAAGAGCAAAAAGCAAAAGGTGAAGCTGGAAATGTCCAAAGCCAGCTAGGAATCTAAATACATAGTTTGTACTAAATTAAAATTAACCTTAAAGTAAATTAGGTTTAGTAAACTTGTAAGTTTGGGGATAATTTGATGTTCTGATTCTGTCTATGTACCAATGAAAACAGTGCAGTCTAAGCAATGGTCAAACATTTTAGTTGCATCCAGCTCCTTATGAGACAATTTGGACAGTTTTCTACGTGCATAATCTGATAAATTAGTACCTAAGGTCATGGGACAGGTGGATTTGCTAAGTCCGCTGTAAAGTAGCCATGAGGCAGCCCATGCAGTGCAAGAGAAATAAGCTGACAGAAGCCTAGTGATCCTGTTATACTTACCTGAAAAGCTTGTTAGTATCTTTAAATGGCAGTCATAGTTCAATAGAATTTTCTCCATTTTGTTTAAATAGGAAAATGCCAAGCCTAGAGAGATAAAAATTATTAGTTTAGTCACTAGCATCCCACCTACTCTCTGTGTTTTTTCCTTGGAAATGGCAAATTATTTCAGCCTAATGGTTAACTCCCCCAAAAAGTCATCCTCAGCACAAAGCCTCGTCTTGACAAAAATATGATGACATAGCCTGTTTGAACAAACATGTTGGCACCAATTCCTGGAACTAGCTAAACTTTGCAAATCACTAGAAAAAAATCAGTTCTTCAGCTGAATAAACTGCCATTAATACTGAAGAGTATGAATGTAGGAAGAGATTTAAGGGACAACCCAGCAAACCTCTGACACCTACAAATTGATACAGCAGAGCAGTGGGCGGTTGCACCGAGAATCCAGGCCATCCAAGAATTAAGCCCCCTCTGGAATCAAATAGGTAAATAGTGTTATTATATTATCGATATGAAAATAAACACTTAAGTTTGTCAGTGACAGCTTCTCAAATGTGAGCATTTAGAACTTTCCCCAAAAGACTATGCTTATATTAAGAATTTAATTTAATTAATATTTCTTAATTATCCAAAGCTGCTCTTTGTTCTTTAGTCAACTAAAAAAATACTAACTTCCTCCATTTCCTCCTACAAAACGTTTTACCAGATGCTCCATTTGTTAACACATTTTTTGTGTGCTGATGCTTGAAAAATGTGTCCCTTTACTCATAATTCTTAGATTCTGATTTCTAGAGCCACTTCTGTAATGACTATGAACAATGCGTGATGAAACCAAGAAGCGATGCTGCTATGGGGCAGTGTTACTTGTGCAGGGATCTTCAGAGAGGGAGTCTGTCAGTGCTTGATCTGACTTGGGAGTCAGCCCTGCCTTGAGCAGGATGTTGGACTAGCTGACCTCCAATTCTTTCTGCCCTACATTTTCCATGATGCTAATATGGGTTCCTGCTGAAGGTCTTTAATTCCCAGGAAGTCAACGCTGCATTCTGCAGGGTCTCTAAAGCAGTGATGTGCTTTGGTTACTGCTTGGGGTCCACTCTCACAAACACCTAAGTGAAGGCATAATTCTGTGTGCTTACAGCCTGGCATTGAACAGGGCTGCTGGAGGCAGTGGTGGCTGTTCACCAGTTCTTGTCACACAGGGACCCACAAGGATCAGTGTTTTGGAGGTTTTGAGCCCTCCAGTTCCACCTGTAGGCTGGGGAAGCTGTGTGCGCTTGGCACCTTTGGAACTGAAACTGCTACCAACATACTAAAGAAAGATGTGCAACGTAGGATTTTAGGCTCCACTATCTGTTCAGGTTTTTAAGTACCTTAGTGGGTTTTCCAAAATTGTGTGCAAATCTTTTGAAGCCCTATTGGTATTTAAGTTTTTTTTTGTACAAATGTCCATACATGTAAATAAAAATGATGTTTGCCGTTTACTAAAATGACTGGATGCAGTTTAGTTTATGCATGTGATATTTTTTTTTTGTCCCTGCAAGATTAGTAAGAAACTAGATGTGTAATTTTAAGGACTACTTTGTTAATTTGTCTCTGTTCTCAGTAAATTAATTATTTTATAGAATAGTAGTTGGATTTTTCTTCCTTCTGATTTTTATTAGCAGTATACAGCAAAAACCTGACTACAAAATTATTTCTGAAAATTAACAAAACAATTTAGTCCTATTATGTGCTCCATCTGTGTATTGGCCAAAATTAAGGCAGGTCTTCAGCTGAGATGATGTTTTTGGAATTGGTAAGGTTGTTGGCATCAGACTTGACTTGTCTCCTGTAGCTTGCTCTCCTTCCTTGTTTAAATAATACGCATATCCTAGCCACAGAAGCTGGCACAAATATTTTGTTTCTAAATAACTGGGAGGCATTTTTAATGATTAGCAGTGAGTAGTGCTTAATTAATGCTAGGTATTTTTTAATAAGACATGCAGGGAAGTATTGGAAATAGAAGAAAGCCTTTTTTTTGTCAGCTAATATTTAGTGATTGAAATTGATTTAATAAGATAGAATAAGATATTGTATCCTATTTTATGTAGCTTGTTTTGTTACTTTATTTATCTAGTATTTAGTTAAATCAACAAAATCTTTGCGTTGGTTTTTAGTAGATTACATCCTTTACATTCAGATGAATTTGTTTTTGTTATCGTTTTGAGATACTACTTTTAATGCAGTTAATTTATACTCAGTGTAAATACTTCAATGACATTCTATGCTTTATTGGGCTAGAAAAAAATGTTTTGTTCTGGGTGTAGCCACAGATAGCAATGAAACATTTATCTCCAATTTTCTTTTCATGGCATTTCAAAATGAATGTATCGGTTTAACTGTGATTAATGTAACTTCACAAAACTGTCTTTCAGAGATGTGTGTAGTTGTCTGATGCATGTAGACACACACACATACATATATTTGCTTGAGGCTGGTAATAGGAAAATGAGGTGAACAGAAAAAAAGGAATGGAAGATTCAGTTATTAAAACATCAGGTTGGTGTGGCCTGTTTGCCTCAATCCCTTTAAAATCTAGGCAGACACAGAAAGCAGTTTATGGGATGATTATCTGCATAGTCTGTAAGGCACTCCTCATATAGTCTTAAGTTAAGAAAAGATAGTTACTGGCTCTTCCCAGATTACCATCATGAATCCAATTAACTACAGGAAATACCGTGGCAACATTATTCAGCTTCTCTTCTGTATAATGTGAATTCCCTGCGATGTATTTCTTGTAGTTGATACTGCAGCAATGAAGGGGTCAACAATCACTCGTTCTTTTTGCAGGGTAACAGGTAAGATGTTAAATTGAAATTATTGAAACTGTTAAAACTCATGTAAATTTACTATGGTTTTGACTATGAGACTTAAAAATAATTCCTCTAACTTGCAGAGTTCATTTTTAAACTTTTCTACTTCTGAATGCTGTTAAAATGCATTACTGACAATATTTCATTCTTCTGTATGTAGTCAGTCTTGCAAGTCTGATAGTCTCAGAGTAAACATGATATTCATGATCAAGAATATCTGAGTCACCAGTTTTGTTTGGAGAACAGTTAATATATTCATTTTATACCATCTCCTTTATAATTCTCAATAGTAATTACTGGCTGTCAGCCTGTTCAAGGTAGTTTAAAATAACTTCTGTTAACCATTGACTTAACACTAGCACAGAAAGCTGACTTAAATTAAATAATATGAATCAAGTCAATTGGTAGACCTGTCCATCAGTTTAGCTTGCAGCTTCTTGCTATTTATGTCAAAAAAGCTATGAATAGCAAATACTGAATCACCAGACCAACACCTACATAATCTTCTAATGAATTACATTCTTTCGTCTCTTTTGTACGTGAACGCAGTTACAGTCATTTGTAAATATCAAACTTAATGATTAAATGACATTCACCTTTTACTAAAACAGATGGGGAATTTTTTTTTTTCCAGAGGGCGAGAAACACATATAGAAATAACAAATTGGGTCTGGTTGTGGTCCCAGTGAAATCACTGGCATTTTAAAACAGCTGTAGTGTTCTGCTGTGTAAATTACATACAACTAAACTATACAAAAATTTGTTTTAATTATTACCTTGTCTTTTCTCTGTCCTATATCTCTGTGTTTTTCCAGTTTTTCCATGTTTGCTTATAGGTAGGAAACATTTCAAATTTCAAATAAGCCTGGGGAATTGAGGTGTGTGCCTACTGAAATATGTGTGCTCAGTGCTAAACTGCCTTCAAGACTTCTGTTAATTGTAGCTTAAGTATTTCTGAAATATCTATCAGCGAGCTTTTTTACTGATATATACATTAGAACAACAGCCTTTGCATTTTGTTTCAGTATTCATAATAATAAAGTTTAACAAAACCCAGTTATCTACAATTTTTACAAAACTTTAGAAATAAATGCTTTCTTATTCCTGGCAATGTTAAAATTAGATAGTCTGTTGTAATTCAAAACACGATTTCATTTACCAATGCTTCCTGTAGAAGTGACTGACTATGTCTCAGCAAATTTAGAAGATTTTTCTGTTAAAAACTCTCATGATCTGCCAATCTTAAAACATCAAATTTAAAGCCTAGAGACCAAGTAGCTCTTAACCGTGTCATTAAATATAAACAGTCGTCCTTACGCTATTATATTTTTGCTTAGTCTTAGTTATCTAAGTTAGCTTTAGTTATCTATCTAAAACAATTAGTGCAGTTTACAGAACTTTGCATTTTGGCAATGAAACTTTATCCCATATGATATTACATTTACACAAATACCCTGTTGACTTCTGTGGTACTGCTCACAAAAGCAAAGCTTCATAGGAAGACAAGTACCTGTAGAATAAGGCCATGGAGTAAATTTTAGAGCTGTTACCTGAGTGCTTAGGTACTAAGCTAACATGGCCCCTACCTGTAGTCTGTAGTCAACTATGTTCCTTTAAAAATTTGGGTAGTGGGTAGTTACTTACATGTTACTGCAACAGGGAGAGAACATATTCACTTTAGAAGAAAGAAAATAGTAAAAATAACCTCAAAATTTTATGTGACAGGCATAAGCATCAGCATTTGCCTATATTGTATGAATATATTTGAGGTTTAAAATAACTTTTCTTATACACTGATATTTTAAAATTGAAAGCTTATCCAAGATTTTTTCAAGTTAATACATAAAATTAATCTTTTGAAATGTGTGGTCTGCTGTCGTATTCTTGTTTACCAAATCCACACAAATCTGGAGAGATGGGACCTCACTATTAGTAGATCATTCCACAGAAATGCAGTGGGGAGCTTTACAATGGGATTACTGTTCCTGCTGGCAGCTGAACTGCTCCAACTGGAATCGTTCCAGTCTGGAACGCAAGCTCTTCTCTCTGTTTTGAAAACGTGTTCTGAAGTAAAAGATAGTAATTGCATCTATTAAATAACCATCTTAATTGCTAAGTTAGAGTGAGACCAGCATCTTGTCTCATCTCTTTTTGGCTATATAATCGTTTTCTGGCTGCTAAAACATTAGACATTGCTCCTTTCCCTCATTTCATTCTGGAGCAAAAATTCAGCTTACTGACTGGAAGCCACTGCTTTCCAGATACTGAAATACTAAAAAGGAATCTTCCTTGTTACAAGGCAGTGACACCTAAGCCAGTTGCTAATTTGCTAACCCCATTGCTGCCATCCTGCAGCCTGCTCATGTGAACCAGTAAGGTATGCCTCCTTTACGCTCTTCCTTTGTAAATCTGCCCATCATTTAATTGCAGAACCTGCTTTGTTGTGGATCTCTGATCTCCCAGTTGTCCTGCTTGCTGCATGGCACTTTACTCGGCCTGTAACTTTACAAAGAGCAGTGCTTTTATTCCAGAGGAAATGGATGTGGACAAGAGGCTGCTTCACTCCTTGAAAGTGGAAACACAGAGTGATCTCACCTGTGACAGCGCAGCATGCTTGCGCTATTTCCTCTGCAAGAAAGTCACCTCTCTGCATGTATGAAGCAGTGAGTAGGACTTGACAGCTGTCGTGTTACCAAATGCAACAAGTGAATCAACGGTGCAACCAACAGGAAACAAGAAATGTTCTATCCTTTCTGTTAGGAATTGGTCTGCTCAAAAGTCAAAAAACCCCTCCCACCTCAGAAATATGTACAGACATCAAAACAAGTATAAAATCCACACCTGGAGGGGACCTCCTGAAATATCCCCCTTAGTGCTTGACATCTGATGGTGTATCATGATTTCAAGAGGCCCTTGTTTCCTTGGGCAATGTGGTACCGCTATTTACTTCAGTCAGCCAACAACAGAGACATTATTTTTACTATGTTTTGGTTTCATTAGCTGTGTTGTTTATGCACACTTAATGACATTGCTTCCTATGATAAAACATAAAGAGATGGAACATCACCTGAAACACCATTCCATTTCTTAAATTGGGAAACGGGGATTAAAAGACCAGCTGCTTTGCTGTCATGGCAATAGAAATGCATGTCAGAGATAATGGAGCAGATCTGATTAAGGTGGTATCGTGATTGCCATGTGACTCAGTTCCCTCAGATAGCTGATGAGGACCATGACCTGGAATAATGCTCCAGGCTTGTTTTTTTCTCCAGCATCTATCAAGTGTTCACGTGAGGAACAAAATGCTGAAGAGGACCTTTTAAAAACTAAGAATATCTGGTACATAGAAGAATCAGGAGAGAGTTGTTTATTTTACCCAAGCACCATTTTTATGTTTAGCACTCTCTTTATCTGTGCAGGAATACAATACCCCTCTCCAGTAACATCAACACTGAAATAGTACTTCCTGTCCTAATTTACAACATTTTATATCTGTTCAAGGGAGTAAACGCTTCACTCTATAGAGTGATTTGTCACAATCTTACTTAACTTTTTTTCGGAAATAAGCATATGGGAATTGCTCACTTTGATGACACTGTGCAATTTAAAATCCCTGTTAGGAAGTAAATTTAACAAACTGAAAGACACACAGACAACATATTTAAGTCAGTTGGAACTGCCTGGTTATACAGAACAGAAAATATGGATTTGGTATATCTTCTGAAATAAAATTGAGGGAGGTCTAATTTGTTACACAGCAAATAAACACATTGCTTACCTCTGCCATTTAGAACAATCTTGCTAGTATTTTGTAATACTGTAGGTATATTATCTTCTGCATTAATCTTCATCTCTTCCCTTTTCAGTTAAGAGTCCTTGTCACCCTGAATACCGGTTTAAAAAAAAGAAAAATAGTTTTAGATGATAGCAGTATCTCTGATATTTAATCTCATTTCTTCTAACACTTGAGTACAAGGAAATAGGAAAACTAAATAGTCATACTGGTGATGGTTCTGCTGCCCATATGATGAGACATGTCTTTTTCAAATGCTTGTGTATTGTCTGGACAAGCTGAGAAATAGAAACCAACAGTTTTTTGTTAATTCAACTCTATTAACGCTAAAAAGAATTTCTGGGGATAAAATAAAGTTATTTCTTTAGCTACAGAGTTTCCTCTGATCATGAAAGCCATCCCTTACTGATTTCAAAGTACACTGAAAAAAAAATAGAGCTTTTGGAGCAGCTCCAAATAGAATGCAATTATATGCAAGTATTCCTGCCTGTTAAAGGATTGACTTTTAAAAGTGCAGAGTCAGATGGTCAAGTAGCTGAGTAGAAAATGCTCCAGATACTTTTTAATCTTCATTAAGAATCATCTTAATTCATATTCTTATTAATATATTTACATTAGAAATGCATTTTTGAGCATCACTGAAGTTTCAAAAGGCCTTTTGGCTTTCACAGACAAATGTAATTCTCATCTTTTTGAGGTGACTGATACAGCAGTATTAAAGGGTTATTAACGTGTACATGTATTCTGTTCCCTCCTTTAAGCATCTTGAAAAGGACAGAGCTGCACTAGGTGGCTCTGTGGAATAACGTCCACTAGCATTGTTGGAAGAATAATTTATTCAAGTATGTGGTAGATAGTGTAATATCTGAATGAATGAAATTCTATTTGAATCTATTTAAATATTTACTTTAAAAAACAAATATATAGAATTATAGATAAAAGGTGGACAATGAACAGCAAGCAGGTCACACTTCAACACAGCACAGGACTGTTATACCACCTAATCCCCACAATGTTTTCTGGTTTTGGTTTTGGTTTATTTTAGCAAATCTGTCTTTTAAAACACTATTTACGCTGCTGAATCCTAATACTGGTTTTGCAGAATTTAGGACCTAAGGTTTATTTATTTAGTAAAGTTTCTATAGTTATACATAGAGCAGAGACGTACTTAGTTTGGTATTAAAAGAATGCTTCTTTCTTATACTTGCAACTATTTTCCTACAGACATAAGAGAAACAGAATGGTAGTCTTATACTGGGTAAGAATTTCCACTCAAGATCCATGTAAATGGTTTATTTTAACATCACAGTGACTGATTAATATATTCACATTTACAGCTTTCCTTCAGCTTTCTTTTTGTCAGATAGAAGGTCTTCAGAGCAGGACTTATTAGAAGTTATATTAAAGCATGAGAAAAAACTGTTTTCTGCTTAGACAGATTCTTGTGTTCAGTTTTCTTGTTAGAGAATCGTCATATATGTGACTTCAGACTTGCCAACAGACCATAAACAAGGAGCAGAGGGAAGAGAAGGCATGTAACTTGTGGACAGTCTGTTTGGCAAGTATCAACTAAAATCTAAATGGTGTGATCTAGAAATCATGCTGCCATTATGATATTATTAGCTTTGCTGAAACTTACTTTTAAGAATTTGAGAAAATCAAGATGGCATTACATTAAATGCTTTCAGTTGAGTGATTCCTGTCCATATAAAACACACAGTTATAAAGTACATAATCAGCCAAACTCTAGAGCTTGAAATACACAGTCGACTAAACTTTGAATTGCTAGGACAGACAGCAAAGCTCTTGAATTTTGAGATGACTGCACACCAAAAAGAAAGTACAGTCCATGTCTGACTGCCCAAATCTTAAGCCTTGGACAACTCCATAATCAGCTGCCAGGTACTCAGCTTTATGTTGCATTTTTGAGCTTCTGTTGTAGATTTTCAGTGAACATACTACTTTTTTTAACAGGTACTGCAATGGCTGCAGGAGTTTTGCTGCAAAATGAACTACCGTATTCTTCGTTGCTAGAGAGCAGTCTATATCTTGCAAATATGAGTTCAGGTAACAATTTTTCTCTGATAAGCCATTCATAAAAAGTGCTTAGAGAAATTCTGAAAAAAAATATTTTCCATAGAAAATTAAAAAACTCAGAAATATTATCCCCAATAATAAACATAAAATGTCTCTAACAAAAGCAAACTGCATTATTTTATCATCACCACAATGTGTTAATATGTTGAGCTTTTTTCTAACTGTCATATTGTCAGATCTCTTAATTGAAGAAATGTGATTTTTGTGTTCAGAAACTGCCTAGCTCTTTGAAAATACAAACACACCTTCAGCAAAACTACCCTTTCTAATAAAGTATTTAAACTCTTATAGGATGTAATTCTTTCTTACTATTTTGGGTAAGTACTTGCAAATCCTGCTGGATTCAGTAGGAAAATAATGATGTGCAGCATTTTATTTTGCTCATTTCTGGCTCTACTATCATTTGATATACACTGAAGAAAAGTTTTTGGGAAGAGAAAGAGGAAAAGAATTAAATATAAGAAAGCAATATAATTAATTAGAAAACATTTTTCATGTTTCTTGGATATAGGTAGCACTTGTAATAGCAATCTCCTTTTTCTTCCACTCCCCCCCCAAAAGGCATATTTAAATATTTCCTCACCTTTTGATACCAGCTTTACTGCTGAATTAGAATAGTCAAGAGTTTTGAGACAACAGCTAACAGAGTCACCTTTAACATTTTCCTTTTCTCATACAACATCACTACTGATGTTTCAGGCCTGGTATCTACAGCAAGCCTTAACCACATCTCCTTAAGAGCCAGGGTGCAGTATTCAAAATTCAGTCATTTAATTCCTATTCAGAAAGAAACAGTAGATTTTTGCCTGATGAATTTTTATCAGAAGAGAGCTTTCTCTTATGCAGATTCCTCTGTAAGAGTTACTGGTTTTGTAGTACAAAAAGAAACACACACTGAAGACATATACTATCTTTAGGAAAATGCAATGGGATTAATTTGTTTATTGAACAAAGTTATGGTGGGTTTTCTTGATTTCCCCAGTCTTTTTCATTAACGTGCAGTCTAACGCACAGACAATGGGATGACAAAGGTTTTTTTGCATTGGTATAGTCTGTCCTCCACATGGTTGCATGAGAATTTTGTGCTTTTGAGTGTTGCAGTCTTTCTGGCCGGCTCATTCTCCTTCTTGGCACACTGGGAGCAAAGTGGGAGGCAATTTGCTACCTAATACCTACCTTGAAAAGCCTAAAGCACTCAACTGATACATCTCCTCCTCCCCATAATCTGCTTTATCTCAGTCTGTAGGGCTAACAGCTTTGCTTAATAAAAAAGCTGTGCCCTGAAAAAAAATAAGCCTTTTGTTTTGAATAACAAATTGTGTTTTGTTAGAAGGTATGAATGGTCCAGAGTGAACAGTCTACAATTCATCATGTACTGAACCATTTCAGTAGGAGCACACTAATCCCAATCATTACAGAGCTATGATGCATTTTGGAGCAACTAAGTGGAGGAGGAGAGGTGGTTGTGGAATGTTAAACCAAGAGGTGGGGGAGTATAATGTACTTACAGATTTCTCAGGAAGCAGAGCCTCCAGCTACGTTTTGATTGTTCTTTTGAATTTAGTATTTTGTGTCTTAGCGAGTTCTGAATGCATGTTATTTACAACTAACTAAATACTTACATTGTTTATGGAAAATGTTTTGGTTGTTCCCAGTCCATTTTCAAAATTATCTGCTTGAAATGCAACTATTTTCATCAAGCAGCAGAACGGTTTGTCCCAAACAGACTCAATTCCTATAGAATGGAGCAGCCCAAGGATAGCTGGCAGCAGCGCCTTCATTGTTAGTTACTATGGAGACAGCTCAGCCCATGCAGACTAGCTGCTGGAGCATACAGAAGGATGCACAGCTCTCCTCAACTTCAGCGCTGAGCAACTTGGATTTCTGATCAGTGCGTCCTCAGCAGCCTTCCTAGACAGTATCTGGGGCTGGTCAGTCATGCAGGGTTCACCCCGAAGGCGTTCAGCAGTGAGTATTTTTAGCAACTTTTTCCAGGGTCGGAGGCATTCTTCCTCCGATCCCCTTCTTCGCATAATCCAGAGGCGCCGGAGCTCAGTTGTAGAGGTACTCTCTTCATCGACGCACCGGGTTATGGTGGCGATATCATCTCTGAGCCCTGAGGAGCTGGATGCAACTTTTCCTGAAAAAAAAAGTAAAGTACTTTTCATTAAGACTGTTGTCAGTTCTGGGTATTTTCTCAGTATTAAATTAATATACTTTTGCTCTGTTAGATATGTTTTTTAATATATATATATATGCGTAAAATACTGGGTTTAAAATTTTTTTTCCTGTATTTTATATTTTGTTCACTGGTTTCTTATTCAAGGATTAATATATGCTTTTCACTCTAATAGCTTAGTTAAAAAGAATAGATAAAATAGAAGCACACATTCACACATACACCAAGTATATGGCTAAGTATTTTCAATTTCAGGTGGAAGAGGACCGTGACATTTTTTAATGTTGCAAAGGATATCACACACCTCTAACTTCATAAGAAAAACCAGTTACTGTGAGAAAAAACAACTTCTGCAGTAATGCAAGCAATTTTCCCCCCTCAGAATTCTTAGTTTAAGTCTGTGTTGAAAAATGAGCCTTAAATATATAGTCCATATATTTATGCTGTTTGTAACTTCATCAATTTAAGGTTGAACTGATACTTTTAAGGTGGAGATGAATTTCTAAGCTGCCTTACTAAATCTGTTTTTGCCTGTGTTCTAGGAAGTTCAAGGCGTCCGACAGCAAAATACACTAAAGTAGGGGAGCGCCTTCGCCATGTCATTCCTGGTCACATGCAGTGCTCAATGGCATGTGGTGGACGTGCTTGCAAGTATGAAAACCCGGCTCGATGGAGTGAGCAGGAGCAAGCCATTAAAGGGCTCTACTCCTCTTGGTAATAAGCAGCATTTACTCTCACTAAATATAACTGCATTGATTGTATTTATTAAAAGAGACAATTAAAAGGAAAATAATGAGTTTTTTTTAGATCAGCTACTGCTAAGTATGAAACTTAATGATAACTTGATTCAGAATTACAGCTTAACAATAAACCATAATGGCTGTTGTACATAGCCCAGTAAAGATGAAAGATTTCTGTTGACTTACAGTAATTTTGGTTCAGATCCAAAAGAATAAATACCTATCTGTCATGAATTATTAAAAAACTACTCTGGGTTATAGACAGTTCTTGCTAAGGTTTAAAATGCAAATTAATTAAAATGTGTTCATCTCTATTTAAATAGAATTTAAAAGTAAAAACATTTACTGAAGAGGAAATAATGCATGTGTTCAAAAGCATATTCATATAAAGTAATAGTCACATGAAATGTATCTTTACATTCTTACTGATTTTTTGGTAACAGCAGATGCTATTCAGAAGCATACAAAACTTGAAGGGCCAGAGATCTGAGTCCAGATTTCTATTCAAAAGAATTTTTTAGTATGTTCATTGGCCTGACATTTAAACAGTTCCAGTAATGGTCTTTTGGTATGTCATATCTATATCAGCTTAACAAGATTTATCACTAACATGATATGATAGTAGAATTTTTTGAGAAATAATTTCTAGTTAATCAGCAAGGTATTTCTGTCTTTCTTGAATATAACATAGTATTCTTATTTTGGTAGATTCATACCCAGGAAATTATTAATAACAGTATTATTATCTACTTTTCTAATTTCTCAGGATAACAGATAACATACTGGCTATGGCTCGACCCTCAACAGAATTAATTGAAAAGTACAACATTATTGAACAGTTTGAAAGGTAACAAATTTAGTCATTATTTACAGTACGTATTACTAGTTTAATTCCTGATCCATTTTCTCTTTCAACATAGATTTGGATTGTTGATAAAGATCCTTTCATTTTAATGATATACAGGTAAAGATTTATTGCCCGCTAAGAATAAATGTGTGTTTCAGAAAATAAGGGATAATGAGATTTTGGCTGCATATAATACTTTGACTCATCCATTCCTTCCTTAAGATGTGGCATAAAAACCATAATTAACCTTCAGCGTCCTGGGGAGCATGCAAGCTGTGGAAATCCACTGGAACAAGAAAGCGGCTTCACCTACCTTCCTGAAGCTTTTATGGAGGCTGGAAGTAAGTTCACTCCTGCTGCTGTTCCTCGTTAATTATTGATTTTGGCACTTAAAGATGTTTTTACTTGAATTCTTGTGTGTTAAAAGCAGCTATGTAAGAAGTGTTGCACAAAATGTGATGTAAACATGAAACTTGCCAAATATAATCAAGAGAGAATAACACATTATTGAACATCATATAGATGTTGAATGAGATGGAGACTTTATGTTCAGGTGTTCAGAATAAAGAAAGGACAAGAGCTAGTTAAAGTTTTCTTCTTCTTCTGAGTTCACAATTATATAATACATTAATGGTGTTTCAAATTCTGGTAAAATTAATGTTTTCTATCTAGACAAAGGTTATTTCATTTGAGGACATCTGTATTGACAATATTTTTGTATTTTCATATTATGGTGAGATGAGAAAAAGTGCTTCTGTAAGAAACAGCTTTTGACTGAAGAACTGCTTTTATTTCTAAAAGGAAAAAAATACCCTCTACCTATATATAGCTCAGTAATTTTTGTATGAATCACTCAGTTTTGTTACACCTTTTACATTCTAGCAGAACTTCAGTTTGACAAATCTTTGCTAGCTTCATGTATTTATCAAATTTCAATAGCAAGCGTACACTGAAAGAGGAAAATAATCTCTTGCAAACAATATGTAGTCAGATTCTAAGATCCATTATGCAATTTTAGTACTATCATTTATTATTAGTCATCTCTCCTCTGCATATAGTACTGAAAATTTCATATTTGGTACGGCAGAAAATAACTCTCTCTCTTTTTATTTTAGTTTATTTTTATAATTTTGGATGGAAGGATTATGGAGTGGCATCTCTCACTACTATACTTGATATGGTAAAAGTCATGGCTTTCGCCTTGCAGGAAGGGAGGGTAGCTGTTCACTGTCACGCAGGACTTGGTCGGACAGGTATGTGCTCTACTGCAAGATCAACAGAACCGTTTTTCTAAAAATGCAAAACAGTCTGTGGTTATAAATTGTTAATAATTTGTTTAGATTCTATATAATTGCAAAATGTACATCTATAAAATGGTTAAAAATGTTAAACAAATTTGTGAAAATTATCTGAATGGCTAGAGGAGATCAGTTTTAGTATATTAAAAACAGAAGCCTGTAAGGTTAGAAAATTTTTTAATTTGTATAATAATTCCCTGTTACATTCAAATGGGACAGCTTCTTTTTGGTGGGAAAAATTCACATAGTGCACTTTCATTGTCCAGCATTTATTACATGTTTACAAACCTGCCACTCATTGTTAGATCAGGTAGTTTTGGTGGAGCAGCTAAAATTTCATTTACGTCTTTCAAGACCTTTTTGCCCGTGTCCTTCCTTTAGAAGCCACCATTGCTCCTGTGTTCACAAATGATAGAACTCCTAGCGATGCTGTGGTGAGAAATTAGCTCTCACTGAACATGTAGTGAGAATGGGTTTACTGTCCTGTGATCCAACCAATGCAACTATACTTAGGTAACAGCATCACATAATAGAGGGCATAAAGCCTGTATATTTACCTATATTTTTATCCTGTAGTTCCACTAAGTATTTGTTTTAGTCTGATAGTTCTTCAGCTAATGCTTGTCTTTATATTTTCCAGGTGTACTAATAGCTTGCTACTTAGTTTTTGCAACAAGAATGAGTGCTGATCAAGCAATTCTTTTTGTCAGAGCAAAAAGGCCCAATTCTATTCAGACTAGAGGGCAGTTGTTATGCATCAGAGAATTCACTCAGTTTTTGGTTCCTCTGAGAAATGTATTTGCATGCTGTGAGCCCAAGGCACACACAGTGACACTGTCCCAGTACCTGACCCGTCAGAGACATCTGCTCCATGGTTATGAGAGTAGGCATCTCAAACACGTGCCAAAACTTATTCATCTAGTTTGTAAATTGTTGCTAGACTTGGCTGAAAACAGACAAGTGATAGAGGCAGAATTGTTAGATATACCAGATCTCTCAGCTGAAATTGAAAAGACTGTTTCTCAGTTGGTGTCCACACAGCTAGATAGAGAACTTGCAAGGCAGGACAGTGATACGTCAGACTCCTCCCATACCCAGTCGTCCACTTTCGAGACCCAGGATTCTCTTTTCTCCCTGGGACATGAATGTGATCCTCTTTGGAAGAGAAGGAATGTGGAATGCCTTCAGCCTCTTACTCATCTGAGAAGGCGTCTAAGCTATAGTGAGTCAGATTTAAGGAGAACTGAGTTTCTTTTAGACCAAGGAGAAACTGCGTGGACAGTACCTGCTCAGATATTACTGTGCAACAAACTTAAGCAGAACAGTGGTGAGGAGTGTTCTGCCACAGGTGAACAAAAAACACAGTTGGATTTAAACAAAGAAGCATTAGTGCGTAATACATGCATGTTCTGGAGTCAAGGTAAATTTAATTTGGATGGACGAAAAGATGGATCCTCACTTTATCACAGAAGGCTCTCTACCAAAGAAGTACAACGCAGCAGAACCTTTTCTTCAGGTCTAGCATCTATCCATAATACCAGGGAACCTGGAACACCAAGGCATAATTTTACCAATGAGATTGGTCATAGGAAAGACCACAAGACTAATATGTATAGCAGAAGAGTCTATGTCTCTGAGGACTCTGATTCTTCTTCTTCTTCTAAAGTGAACTTTTCCATTGGATATGAAAGCCAAGGTAGCAAAGATGTGTCAGAGACAATTCCACACATTGTTCTGCAGTCAGAATTAAGTTTGGAAGCCCGAAGAGTTTTGGCAGCAAAAGCACTTGCAGATATAAATGAATTTCTGGGAGAGGATGAAGTGAAGCAGAAGGTAGAAATGTGGCAGGTAATTTTTAACTTGATTTAGTGTTATGGGCTCTGCATATTTCACCTAGGTTAATTCCTAGAATGGCAAAAATGCCACCACGTGCTTTGAAATGGCACATTGGGACACCAGTTTATACTGTGGTTCAGTAAATGATTGTATTTGTCAGTTATGGGCCAGTTCTTTCAAAAGCAAGCAAAATACACCTACAAATTTTGGTCTCTAGCAGGAGGTTATAACATTGTTTCTGCTGGTTGTGTTAATTCATTTTACTAACTAGTGAAAATTAATGCAGTTATCTGTGGTTGTAACTTGGCTTCTGGTAGCATAAAGGTACCAAAGGTTTTAAGGTAGAGCTGTGTTGTTTTTAATCAGTGCTTTCTCAGAACTAAACAGAGGATTCTATGTGTAAAAGTAGAAGAATTTAGTTGAAACTTAACTGCTTGTCCTCAAACCCAAATTCTCCTAGCAACATTTGCTTTGAAGTTGGAATCCAAAGCTGTTTTATGTATTCTGGTAGATAATTGGAAGGTTCTGAGCAGCACCATTTATGTCATTCTTCTGTTTTAAAGAATCACTTGTATTACTGCTGATTAATGTTGATGCTTTGGAAAAAAATAGACTTTTTTTTTTTTTGTAACTCTTAAGTCTTCTTTTTTTGTTGGAACATAAGCAGCCACGTACTGCTACAATCAAAAGAGAGTGTTGGCAAAAGTAAATAGATGATGCATCTTCAGTTTTGTTTTGTTTTGTTTTGTTTTGTTTTAAGAAAGAACTGAATTCTCGAGATGGAGCTTGGGATAAAATCTGTACCGAGAGAGATCCTTTTATCCTCTGTAGCTTGATGTGGTCCTGGATAGAGCAGCTGAAAGAACCTATTGTATCCAAAGGTGATATTGACATGCTGGCAAAAAATTGCACAGAATCACAGGATGCACTTTACTTACTGAGAAAGGTAGATATTATATATGTCAATTTATTCTTTAACTGCCAAGTACATTTTGTTAATGTGTGTTAAAACTATTAATTTATGGCCTTTTAGGCAAGGGAATTGCACTTTTAAAAGGCAACTTCAATCTCTTTAAAAATCAGAATGAGGATTATTTTGGTATTGAATACTATGAGTGGTAATCAATACTATGATGATGAGTATTATAAGAAAATACCAGATACTATCTTTGAACACCATTCAGTAGAAGCTCAACTTCAGCGTATTTCCCTGCAAATTCTGCAGTTTGAGACCCAGAGGCAAAAATGAGAAACCTTTTCTCTGTGACTCGATATATGGCTTTTCTTAATGTCACATCTGGCAGCTGTGCTTAATGGTTGTCATACTTGCTGTGCAAACATCTTAATCCATCAGCTTCGGAAGAGCTGGAGCAAGGAATGGGAAGAATTTGCCAATTCAAGGAATCAGAAGCCAGGCCAAATTATTCTCCATAAATCAGAACTGTGGCCAACTGTATTCTGAAATGCCTGTGAAAAACAGGTACTTCTGATCCAAACTGTTGAATTGTGCTTTCCCCAAAGGGCTAGATGCGAGGTAAATTAAAAAAAAAAACAAACCTCTCTATTCTTGATCTCTTAATTACACAGATTATTTTCCTAATTCTTTTGGAATTCTTTGTTTCCAAAGTATTTATGAAGAAAATAGGGCCCCTTTTAACAGCCTCTAGATATCCAAGAATACAGCTTCTAATCAATAGGTGGTCAGAACTTTATGTGCAGTCACCATCTTCATGACATGACATTCAGAATTCCTGAGTTCATCTAAAAACATCATGTTTCTTCCTGAAGCATTCTTCCACTCTATCAGAGTTTTAACTTTCTGTTTGTGTTAAATAAAAAATAACTGCTTGACACCTGTTATAAATGAATGGGAAAGGAATAATAATTATGGGGGTTTTAAATTAAAAAATATTAATTCTATCTTACCTTACTTTATCCTATATTATTTCAGAATCACAGAATAGTTGAGTTGGCAGGGACCTCTGGATATCTTCTAGTCCAAACACCCTGCTCAAAACAGAGTCAACTAGAGCAGGTTCCTTGTATGACAGATGCTCCAGTCCCTTAATCATCTTTGTGGCCCCTTGCTGGACTTGTTCTAGTATGTCAATGTCCTTGTACCAAGGAGCCCAGAGCTGGACCCAGCACTCCAGATGTGTCACCTCCATTGACCGGCTGGCAACTCCCTGTCTAATGCAGCCCAGGATGCTCTTAAGCTGCCTTTACTGCAACGGGCCATTGCTGGCTCATGTTCAACTTTGTGTGCACTGGGACACCCAGGTTCTTTCCTGCCAATCTGCTCTCCAGCCAGTCAGCCCCTTATATGTATGGGTGCATATTTAGCTGCTCTTCCCAGGAATCCCTCAAGTTTTAATTTAATTTTCACTGTTAAGTGACCTGCCAGTGTGGAGATCAGTCTACCTTGGAAAAGGGATGGGAACTAGCAGCCACAAAGATACTGTTGCTCTGTTTATGCATTCTTGCTGGCACTGCCCAGGTGTCTTTCTGCAAGCTTCCTTTAATGGTGAAGGAGACTCGGTAGGACAGAGATGCAGATCATCATATGTTAGCTGGGGGAAGAGCCCTAAACATGCATTTTGGGCTGAAAAGATAAAATCTCACTTTTTCTATGCCAATTCACATGAATGCTACTGTTCGTGTAGGGGACCTTGAAAAATAAGTCTCCAGATGTGTGCCTGACCTCCTAGAAATTTCTAGAGCAGTTTGTGGTACAGTACAAGAGAAGAGTTTCTCCCATCATGACTGAAGTGATTATGTAGAGGTTCTTTACGCTTGTGAAAAGTCCCTCCCCAAGTTCTACACCTGAAGGTTTCAATACAGGAAGGCACATTCTGATATTTAAACAGCAATTAACGAAAACTGAAAGTTAAATGTTTTTTGTAAAAATATTTCTTCTAATGAGCTGCTGTTCCTTTTACCCACCAGGAACAGTGTCAGACTATCCTTTGTATTTTACACTGCGTGGTGAACTTGCAAATGCTACCAGCTGATGTGGAGGAGGCCTTACTTGCTCGTGCTATTAAAGCTTTCACTAAGGCAAGTAACCATTTGTCCATGACATCATATTTATTTGTTTTAAATTATGAAGGGTGAATCAACAGAGCAGGCCTCTGTGAGAAAAGTTACAATAATTCACAATTCACACTTAGTGTACTCATGCTTATCTATTTCAGAGTTTACATTTTATAATAATCAGCCTACAGAAAGCGTAGGAAATATTCTCAACAAAATTAAATTCTGTCACTACAACCTTAATCCTTTAGTCTCATTTTTCTATTTCTGGATCACTGCCAATTCATGGACTTCTACAAATTAGGGACAGGATAATTTTTAAGTGGTGAGAATAATTAGTCACTGGGAGTAGGTTACTAAAGGCTTTGGTAGATTCTGTACTACTTGGAGTCTTTCCATCAGATTAAATAATTTTCTGAAATTACATTGCAATTCAGTTATGTTTTAGGCCCTTAATACAGGGTGTGTGTAACTAACTTCTGCTTTTGGAATCATTTAATATCAGTGACAGGTAAAGCTTGCTATTGCTGAGCTCAGAGCTGCTTTCTTCTCAGATTCAGCAGGTGAAATTATTTGAACAGAACATTCATCACACTGCTTCCTAATCTCTTGTAAGTCTACAGACATGTCACCTGTTAAAACAATCATGACATTTCTCCTTCTACTAGTTTGTTTTAATGTCTAGTCAGCATAAAATTGAAGATACTTAGCATTAAGTACTCCATCAGGAAACACATGCTTTCTTTGATAAATCTTAAAACTATTTTTTTAAAAAATGTTGGTAATCTACTTTGCATTTTGCTGTATGATATCTGTTTAACAACTGAACTTAAATTTCTCCCTTTTATTAGACAAGCTTCGATTCTGAAAATGGACCATATGTTTACAATACCTTGAAAAAAGTATTTAAACAAACACTGGAAGAAAAAAGAAAAAATCTTAAGGAAGGAACAGAGAATCCCTCTTGATTTCTGCACAGCTATGCTGAAGAATTAGATGGGCCTACCAAATTATTTTGCATTTTCCAGCTACTGTATTTTGTGCTATCTGGCATGATTTACCTAACTTTAGGTAATAGTAGTTATTAACAAAGCATTTTATTTTTTAGAGGGCGTTTTAGTGACAATTGTTCTACCTACACAGTTCTAAAGAACAGCTCCTGTGTGACCGTACTGTAGCATTTGGTTTCAGGTACTATGCTTTTATATTGTGAACTGTTCTCTTCTTTTCAGATGTATTTATTGATTTAGAAACCTCTGTCATTGGCAAGCAACATTATTTTCAAGTTACACAATTGCCATAAGTTCAGTGCCATGGTACACAAAGGTTTAATGGATTGAGTTAATATTTATGTATTGTGTATGTTTACATTAATGTTATTTGATTTTACTTTGCAGAAAATAAATATTGACTGAACTTATTAAACTCCTTTGCCTTTTAGAAATTTTAAAATAAGACTAAGAGTAATAATGAACAGATCTTGAGGTCTGCTATTGACAGCAGATAATTTTTTCCTTTAGATCTCTTAAATAATTGTCACCAATGTGTTTCTAAAAGGTGTTGCAGTAGAGAAATACATCAAGTGTATTGAGTATTAAGTTATCAAGGCCTTAATTTAGACATTTTTGGCTGAGAAAGCTTTAAAGTGTTTTTAATAAAAAATTGATTGTGGCATTTTAAGTACTCTGATTAAGAGTAAAATTTTACCTTATTAGCTAAATTTTTACAGATCTTATTTTAAGTGAGAAAACAATTATCAAACCTTAATAAGGATATCATTCTGTCTGTACTTATGTTCAGCAAAACCATGCATAAATAAATGTAACATAATAATACTAAAAAATAATCAATGAAAATCTTATTATCTGCAATACACTTTGTAGAGGCATTTTTATCTAATAAGACAGAAACAACTGGGATATCATCATAACTGCAGTTTTTGATAACAGCCTTAGGATTCGGACTGGAATGCCAGTTTGCAGGATTAACAGTTTATCCAGCTTGATATATTTAAGTAGTTAAACAGAAATCTGTCCCTTTTCCAAAATATTTTTATTCAGTACTGTGACTAGTATTTAGAGTTAAAAATAGACCAGTTTAAAATATATATAAATTACATTGCTTCAACTGTTAGATGATTATATATCAAATTCAGATCCAGACAAGTACTTTGGCAGAATCATCCTAAAGTAAGCACACTTGAAAGTAAAATATTGCATATGAATCACATACACAAAAGCAGCTTTGTAAAGAGGCAAGGCAACATAGCAAGCAGTTTATCATTAGCCAGCATACCTTAGCAGTCAGACTTAGGAGTACCAAGATGCATTTGCAGGTGTCTTAGTTTCCCATGAAATTATTCAGTTTACTACAGTTAACAGCTCCGAACAGCTAGCACCAGTTCCTGGTATTATACACTTGGGGTGTAGAAACCAGCTCAGTATTGTTTAAATCGGTACAGTTAACAAGGACTTTTTAACATATCATTAGATCCAGCTAGAATAATCTTTCTGAAGTTAATGTCTGGTGTTGACATTTAAAAAATTACCTACATGCTGTCCATGTAAATGGATATTGTAGAACTGCGTGCTTTTTTATTTAGTAAATTTTTGGTTCACTGACAAATGTGGTTGCAATTATGGCCAAACTGGCCACCACATCTGATTGAACCCATCATGGGAACAAACAAAAATAGCCCATCTATTGTATGGAAATGAATAACGAAACAATGAATAATCAAAATGAATAATCAAACTTACAAACTTTAGCAGCAGCCTGCTGATTAATTTGTGACCAAGGTGATGTAAATGCTTAAATAGCAAATACTCCTTTTCCTGATCACTTCCTCAGCACTAAACCTGATTCACAGCTTTTTGTGACAGCCTTGCAGCTGTGGGTTATGTGTGGGCAGATTTCTTTTTAGGCTCATCAGGAGCGCTGCCTTGTTGTGCTGACACTTCATCACCTAATCCTGCTGCAGCAAAACGGCCACGGGCTCGTGGCAGGTTGGGACAGGAGGACCCCCTGCTAGCATCTACTGCCTTCTCTGTCCTTCCAGGAAATTCCTCTCCCATTAGAAGGTCACCTCAGTATCAGTAGCAGCTATGAAGCCCCCCCTGCAACAGCTACTGCAGTAAACCACAGAAAACATGTAATTACTATTGAGCCTTACCACAAAGTCATGTCAGAAGCACAGATCCTTGAACCCCCAACCATGCCATACAGGAGAAACCCCTCTGCTGCTGCAGTGCTGTCTCTCCCTTTAACATTAGGACTCTTCTTCCTTGGTCCTCTCCTGCCTCATGTCCACCAGCCAGCTCACTCCTAACTTGTAGTAAGATGGGGTAACTACCAAAATATCACTATGTTGTGGTTTAACCCCAGCCAGCAACTAAGCACCACGCAGCGCTCACTCACTCCCCCCCATCCAGTGGGAGGGGGGAGAAAATCAGGAAAAGAAGTAAAACTCCTGGGTTGAGATAAGAACGATTTAAT
>NW_010973420.1:1029979-1032296 GCF_000737465.1 Haliaeetus leucocephalus
GTATGTGAAGAAACTAATAATGATAACACTAATAAAATGACAACAGTGGTAATAAAAGGATTGGAATGTACAAATGATGCGCAGGGCAATTGCTCCCCCCCCGCCGACCGACACCCAGCCAGTCCCCGAGCGGCGAATCCCTGCCCCCACTTCCCAGTTCCTAAACTGGATGGGACGTCCCATGGTATGGAATACACTGTCGGCCAGTTTGGGTCAGGTGCCCTGGCTGGGCATGAGAAGCTGAAAAATCCTTGACTCTAGTCTAAACACTACTGAGCAACAACTGAAAACATCAGTGTTATCAACATTCTTCACATACTGAACTCAAAACATAGCACTGTACCAGCTACTAGGAAGACAGTTAACTCTATCCCAGCTGAAACCAGGATACACTAGAAGAATCCTGAGTAGAAAAACATGCAAGTTACACCCTTTGTGGCCAAATGCCTCCTTCTGCAATGCCTGCTCTTGTGCTCTGCCACCGCATATACCGGTGCACTGGGGGAGGCTGCTAGGCACCTGTATCTGCTGTGTGGTATTTGACTGACGCTACAAGGGATTCATATACTGCAGCATCTGCCGAAAGAGCAAACTTACCCTCAGCAACTTGGGTTAGAAGAGCTGGATTTTGCCCCCAAACCAGGCCTAGATGAGTTCTAAGGTGGGTTTCCACATAATCCAAAGGTGCTGAGAATTTTCATTGAGCGAGCAGGGGTGGGGGAAGGAGCTTTTTAGCTCCAGTCAGTGACGAGAGAGTCTCCTGAAGCGTGGCCAAGGAAAAGCAGCTTCATGTGGGTTCCCTGAGCCCTTTGTTCTAGCTTTCATCCCAGGGCTCTCTGCGAGGAAACGGGTATCTCCTCTTACCCCTCTCCAGGGTTTTGGCTCTGCAAATGCCAAGAATGTCTTGTGAGGCATGGCTGAAAAGTGATGCTGCACAGATCCTGCACAGATTGCAGTCTTGCAGTAGTCTGGAACTGAGGGAAGAGAGGTAAGGGATTTAAGAATTTGAAGGCTGGAAGAGGAGACTGAAAGAACCTGGATAAGCTCCCATAGCAGCAACCTATCCTGGTTGTGCTGTGACTGTGAGTACAAACACACTCTGCTGTTGCCCCACACTGATGGACAAAATGAAGAGGATGGCCTTGAAAATGCTGCCTTTTAACATGTGATCATGACAAGGTGTGAGTGGCTGATACATGGAGACCAACTGAATTGGTGTATGGACCTGCCAAGCACACGGCCACAGGGAGAAGGAAAGCGCGTAATTGGAGCAGATAATGCTAAGCATTGTGGTGCACAAAAGGGGACTTGAATGGACCTGTTGGAACGGGTCCAGAGGAGGGCCACAAAAATGGATCCAAGGGATGGAAAAACTCTCACATGAGAACAGGCTGAGACAGTTGGGGTTGTTCAGCCTGGAGAAGAGAAGGCTCCAGGGAGACCCGACTGCAGCCTTTCAATACTTAAAGGGAGTTGTAAGAAAGATGGGGACACAGTTTTTAGTAGGGCCTGTTGCGAAAGGACAAGGGGTAATGGTTTGAGACTGAAAGAGGGTAGATTCAGACTACATGGAGGGAAGACATTTTTACAATGAGGGTGGTGAAACACTGGAACAGGTTGCCCGGAGAGGTGGCAGATGCCCCAGCCCTGGAAACATTCAAGGTCAGGTTGGACGGGGCTCTGAGCAACCTGATGTAGTTGAAGATGTCCGTGCTCATTACAAGGGGGTTGGACTAGATGACCTTTAAAGGTCCCTTCCAACCCAAACCATTCTATGAGTCAATATTTCACCCTGCCTTAGCTGTGAGACCTGGTAACCAGAGGTTTTGGATATGTGTCTGGACAGGCTGTAGACTGCACAGCAGGAAGGGATCGATCAGAGCCTCACTGCAGCGACACTGGGTTTCACACCTTTTGTCATGCCTACTGCATCACAGTAACCTCTTGTGGTAATGTCAATGTTTCCATCTCTGTGGCCAGCAGAGCACGAGCAACAGTAGGACTATGTTTCGAACCCTGTGGTAAGCCAGTCAGCGTAAATGGCAGTCCCTGCCAGGTGAAAGCAACCCTCTCCCTATCTGTCCCAAGGTACGGGGGGTCTAAGAAACGTGTCCTTCCCATCTACTGTTGCCCTTCCTGGCAAGGCTTGTTCGTTGAGGCAACAGACTATCGGATCAGAGCGGGAGCAGCCACAGTGGGCAGTTCAGTGGCGGTGTTCTGGGCTCTGTAACCTACCGCTAGTCACCACTTGCCCGGAGGTTTCTCTACCGCCCGTGCAGGAGAACTGTAGTGGGAAGGAGGCCTGACCACGCTTCCC
>NW_010973420.1:1032901-1033821 GCF_000737465.1 Haliaeetus leucocephalus
GGCTCCCATGTTGTACAGTGTCGCTCCATCTCCTCACGCAGACCCCAGAGAATGATCACGAATCACGAGGGAAACCCGACTGGTTGCTGCCAAGCGGGAGCTGGCAGCCCATTTAATGGACTCAGAGAGAGCCCTTTGCCTAACCACATCTTCCATTGCCTCTTGTGCTCAGCGGTGACTGAGGGTGCTCCCCAGTTTCCCCTCTCTGCTTTGGTCTTTTGCACAGAGACAGTCTGGGTCTTTTCTATCAGGTTGACTTTAGCTGAGGTTCTCCCCTGCTTTTTATCCCCTGGGGCGTACAGTGGTAATGAACATAAGAAAGACATGGACCTGCTTGAGGGGGTCCAGAGCAGGGCCACAAAGAGGATGAGGGGGCTGGAGCAGGTGTCAGCAACAGTAGCTCAGGTGTCTAAGTTAGGTCACCTGCATGCTGTCAGCGAGTCTGTGACAAATGAGGGGGGAGAGGGGGAAAAGACTCCAGTCCTGCTGTTCTCCCAGCAGGAAGATTGCATCAGCCCAAAAGTCGGTCTAGCCTCAGGTCCCGTGCCTGTGTGTGAAGCCCAGGATGGCACGTAAGAGCAAGGCAAGCAGGGGATAGTTCCCCTGTGTGCTCTCCTGCGCCCCTGCGATCTACAGCACCGATTTTGTGAGCAGCAGAGGGGCCTGGTGACCTCTTGGCTGGCACCCAGCAGCTCTCCAAACACTCTTTCCAGGCCACGTGCAACACCCCTCAAGGAGCAGCTGCACCAACTTACGGCCCCGCAGGCCCTTCTTACCAGGGGAGCTCTCACACACGTAGAGGAAGCCCTTCCTCAAGCACTGCCAGGAAAAAAACATCATCCACGCTTCTCAGGGAGAAGCAGCAGAACCCTCTCCCCCTCAGTACTTTTACACCTTCTTGGCAATAGTAACTGTGATCT
>NW_010973420.1:1033831-1042121 GCF_000737465.1 Haliaeetus leucocephalus
ATCTTCCGTGGGGCCTCCTCCTCCAGGCGCATACACTGTGCTCCTTCTCCTGGTCACTTAAGATAAGGAATTGTGGCTTTGGAGAAGTGCGGTCCCCCCCTCCGTGGGGCCCTCTCCTCTGGCCACATTGTCCTGTTCACAAAACTCCAGCATTTTTACAGAGGCCGTTTTCTCCACCAAAGTTCTTTAACGAATGTTTGAGACATTGACTATAATTTGTCAGACCATCACACCACCCCGTGGCTCAAACAGTCGCTGGACTTTGATTCTCATTCCTATCATCTTCGTCTGTGGTGATTTTAGTATAGTGGACAGTAGGAGAAGAGAGAGACCTGAGGATAGTAAGCAGCTAATCATACATCTTACTATGGCAAGGCTTGCTATTAAACATATACATCCAATTAATATCGTAAGCGCAATATTTACAAGCCATTTTCCCCATCCTGTCAGTCCCAAGGATCCCAAAATGGAATGTAGCCATGAGTTGAGACTCCAGCCATCAAACCAGTCAGCTGGTTGTATTGCGTCGAAGAGTTCCCCCGTCTGGTCAGCAATCTCCTTCATCTTTGCCCGGGCTTCTTCAACTGAGGTCGTGGCATTATGAATGGTAATACAACATTCCGATTCAGTCAAGTTTAACATACCACACACACACCTTGTTCTTTTAACAATAACATATCTAAGGCTAAACGATTCTGTAATGCCATTTTTGATACTTGTTGCACTTGCAGATTTAGTTCCCCAAAGGCATATCGAGTCCAATCACTTAATACACGTACTTGCCAAGTTAGGTTTTCTAGCACCCACTGGTGCTGAACAATATACCCGGATGGTGCAAAGAATGCTTCTAGCTCTAACAATACCTTCTGTCCCCAGGTATAATAATCGGGTTTTAGAATGCTTTGAATCCACTTCTGGGTGCTACTTGGGTCATCAAGTTCTCATTTTTTCCTGTGAATAGGTGGTGTGGTATATTCAAAGATTTGCCTGGGACACATAGTAGCAGTTCCCAAACCAGACCGCAATCCAGCCTGTTTGATAACATTCAAGTGCGAGTACATTTTCGCATCTGAGCACCCCCAGACGGTCCCCTCAGGGGCGGCATACAAAGCGTTTTGACAAGTAGCTGCGTCTCCCCGGGGTATTTGATTATCCTCCCCCACCTTCTGTCTTGGCAAGTGGTTAATGGGAATTCCACATTTTAGCCAGATATTAACATTACTGGTGATCTGATTACATTGGCTATCTTGGTTTCGGTATCCAAAATTAGGATATGTCCAACAGGTGCACATATCTCGAATTAAGGTTCTAACTTCCAAACTGATCCATGTTTCAATGGGATTGCCAGCACCTGTGGTACAGTCGATAACGTGGGTACAGTTTAACAAATGGGCATCACTGGGGTTGGGTGTGCCCACAAATTCTTTTTTTAATAACTGAAGAGGTTGGGTTTTTAACATGTGTTTCACTGACCATCCCCAAGCAGTGTGGGCGTTACTCATTAAAAGATATTGTCCCTTCGTGTCAGGTACGTGAACACACCAAGCCGAATCCCATCTCACATTATATTGTAATTCAAAAGGGGTAATTTCTGGGGAAGCAGGCCAAAAGGGCACTAGATTACAAGATATATTGTGATAGGAAGGGCAGCCTGTTATTCTCCACCAGGATGGAGAAGGTGGGAATCATCTGGAATAGGCTTCCTTGAATCCTGGAGGACACGGTGGGCTATGACTAGTACCAATTTCGCGACTGACCTCCAATCTCCATCGCTTACAAGTTTTGTTTATTAAGTCAGGCCACCCCGTGTCCCAAGGGATCTCATAGAAGGCTGCTTCATCTCACCACCATCTGCCAGAGGAGGTATAATCACTTCGATATTGATACTCAAACGGAGCATCTACTAACCCTATAATGCCATTGCTCATATTATATTTTCCAATATTGAGCCTCATGGGTATCAAACCAAATCTAATCCCCTGCTCTGAAGAAGTAGGAATCTGAATACAGATCCCCTGATCCGTTCTATTCCAGACATGTATGAATCCTTGTATCACTTCCCAAGCTAAATTGGAGGTCCTTTCTCCTTGTCCAGATGCACCAAAGGTAAGAAAGGCAAGGAGGGAGGAGTTCCAAACCATCTTTCCCTGCTGTACCATAAAAATACCACAAACAAAATCAAACAAACAATACAGATAACGGCCCATTCATCAACTGAAAGCCTAAGTCCTGCCGTGGGCTTCTGATAACCTGCAAAATATATACAAAACCAAACAATGATTAGAGGGATGGGACTGGAGGAGATGTCAAGCAGTGCTGCTAGTGGTTGGGATCCATCCGAGAGGCTGAGGTGACCCTCCAAGGCGCTCATGCAGCTTCCGTAAAACGACCTCATACAGGCCATGTGCAGGATGTGTTACTTATTATAGATGCATACAAACTAGCCTTAAACTTCAAGCTCTCTTGACTGGAATTGCTCTGATTAAAGCATCCGTAGATCAGCAGAACGTGCTCATTGTGCGTAAAAAGGCTAATAAGTTTATAGCGACCTCTTGCTCGTGCGTGGCATCAAAGGAACGTTGCCTGAACTTCGTGGTGAAGGAACCACATCCTAACCAGGTAAAAAAGCGACCTCTTGCTCTTACGTGGCGTAGGTGCTGCTGCAAGAACTCCACTGTGGTCTGCTGCCAAGCTCCCTATGTCCTCGCCCCAACTCAGGAATCCTGAAAAGTCAACACAGCATCACTAGTCAGAAATACAAAAGTAACAAACACATAAGCAAGCAACCAAGCAGCTATAGTCTTAGCACTATAGCAGAGGGTTGGGCTTATATTGTGCATCTTAACTGATATGCTTGTTAGAATCCAGCTAGTGGGATACAGAAAAAAACCCATATTCCCATCAGCCATTGAACATCGGAACAACTTTAATTCAGGACATGAAGGCCCACTTAGAAGGATGGGAAAATCCATGGGTATGGATACAATGCTCCTTCCCATGGGCATCTGTGGCCACCCAGGCATGAAGGTTAATGGGGATCTTTAGGGTTAGGGGCACTTGCCCCACAGTGGGCAGTTCCACTAATACTGGTTGTCCAGCATAGTGGAGCAAGCATACAGGGTCTTTGCTGCCTTTCGTCCCTGGAATAATAGAAGGAGGTGTGGGACAGAACACTAGGAGTTGGGGGCAGCCATTTGCCCCCCACCGGCTATCGATTCGGTATACTGCTTCTGGTACTCGCGAGGCCCACCCTGGGTCATGGGGCCTCAGAGCTCGTTTTAGAAGTCCGTTCGTTCTCTCCACCATACCATTAGCTTGAGGGTAGTAAGGGGTGTGAAAAACCCACTGGATTTCCTCACCCTTAGCCCATTCTTGCGCAACTCCAGCAGTGAAATGGCTCCCATTATCAGATGGAATTGACTGAGGCTTGGGTAAGCAGCTAAACCATACTTTAAGACTTTTCACTGTATTTTCTCCTGTTGCTCTGGATGCGGCTTCAGCTTGTGTTAGTCCGATACTACCTCAACTCCTACTAACACATATCGTTTTCCCTCTGATACCCAAAAGGCCAATATAGTCAAATTAGCACATTTGCCATAAACCTTTGTTTGTCCTTAAACGTAGTGGTTGCTCCTTTAAAGGGTTATATTTCTCCAAATGAACTCGACACTGACCACATGCAGAAAAAAGTGTTACGTAATTCTCCTGTAACTGCCCATCCTCTACTAACAGCCTCCTTGTACAGGTCTTTACTCCCTGAATGGCCACGCTTCACGTGCAGCCACTCCAGAAGGTGTTCCCATTTCTCTGCTTCACCATCAATGGCAAGACTGGCTAGACATGTTAAGGAATCTACCTGGTTATTTAGGAGGTGAGCCGGGTTATCCCCTGCCTGGTGTGCAGCAACCCAGCCTACCAAGAAAGATCTCTGCTTGGCGATATTCAGTATTTCTTCCCATTTGTCTCTTTGCCACACTGGCACTTGGTTTACTTCCCATTGGTTTTGTTCCCAAAATGGCAACCATTCAGTGCATCCTTTAAACACTGCATAGGAGTCAGTATAAATGTATACTGGTTCTGTTGTCTCAGCTTCCTTAACGACTACGCTCCACACAGCAACTAACTCCCCTACTTGGGCGCTACCCTCTCCCTCAGTTACCACATGCTCCCCTGAATCAATATGTAATGCTACTGCTCGATACTTCCACGTCTTTCCTTCCCTTTTTGCGGAAGCATCAGTGAACCACACGTTTGTTAAATGGGGTTTAAAATGAGGAGCCGCTTTGATGTACAATGGAGGGGGTTCTGTATCTGGGTGATCAGAAGGGGGATCCTGTATTTGGAGCCTTTTGGGTGTTCCCTCCTCTACCTGTCTAGTGTGACAGTAGTGGTCTAGCTGGGCATACCACTTCCTTACTGTTTCTCGTTGAGCTACTCCTGCGGGGGGAGGAGTTCCAGCCAATATTGGTTTCAGGATCTTAAAGGGTCCTTGTAAGATGATGGGCTGCTGTCATATAATTCTCTCAGCTTCCTGTAAGGCTAAGTTAACCACAAAGAGTCCTTTCTCCCAAACGGAATACTGTTTTTCAGCATCCTTAAAGCTACGCGAGAAAAACCCTATAGGACGAGTAGGACCTTCAGGTCCACGCTGCCACATATGCATAGATAACCCATGCATTGCAAAACCCCATTCTATGTGGAGTGGGTCTGTTGGATGCATCGGCCCTAGGGCCTGGTAAATCCCTGCTTCAAAAATTAATAATTTCAGAGCCTCTTCATGGACAGGTGTCCAGTCCCAAGCAGTTGTTTTACAGGTTAAATCATATAAAGGGTGAGCTATGATAGAAAAGTTGGGGATGTGTTTTCTCCAAAACACTAGCAAGCCTAGGGCATGCTGCAATTCTTTCTTATTTTCAGGCATTTTTACTTGTTTGAGGGTGGACAAGGTTTCAGAAGGTATACACACAGTCCCCCCCTTTCCACCAGATACCTAAAAATTTTACTTCAGGTGATGGGAGTTGCACCTTTTCGGCATGAATTTGGAGCCCTAAATTCTCTAAGTGACTAATGATTTCTCTCTGGGTTTGCCCCACTGCAGCGGTGTCTGGTCCTCGGATTAGCGCATCATCAATATATTGATATACTCTTACGCCATCTTTAGGAGTGATCTGATTTAGTTCCTGGGCCAATGCCTACTGAGCAATGGTTGGTGAGTGGCAACAGCCTTGGGGAAGTCGCATAAATGTATATTGTACACCTTCCCAGGTAAAGGCAAAGCCATCCCTATTTGCTTCTTGCAAGGGAACCATAAAGAACATGTCTTTCACATCAACGGTTGCTAAAATCTGGTGACCCTGTTCTTGTATGGTTGCAATTAATTCTGCTATATTGGGGACTGCAGCTGTTAATGGGTCAGTATTGGCGTTCAAACGTTGATAGTCAATTGTCAATCACCACTTCCCATTTGCCTTGTGGACCTGCCATACTGGGGAATTATAGGGTGAGTGCATAGGAATAACTATCCCCTGTTCCCATAACCCAGTTATCACTGAAGTGATCCCTTCCCTTGCTCCCAAAGGCAAAGCATAAGGTTTGACATTAACTATTTTTGAAGGTGGGAGAGTTGGTGCCGACTGCAAAAGCCTCATAGAGATTGCGGGACACCCAAATTTCCATTCTCTTCCCTTAGAGTCTACCCACAACCGGCCCTTTAAGAGGTCAAGTCCTAGAATATTGGTGGGTAGAGGACCTAGTATCATAGTAACCTCAACAGGGGACGAATCCCCTGGCAGCCAGCATTTAACTTCAGCTGTCGGCTGCGGTTGGGAGCTTCCGAAAACGTCTGTGACCCGTATCTGCTTCTTATCTGCAATTATTCCATTGCAGTTAGCAACATCTGCCCAAAGTGCTGACATCTGAGCACCCGTATCAACTAAAAAAAGTTACTGGGGTCTTAAAGGGACCAAGGGGAAAAGTGATCAACAGGTCTCCTGTCTTATTCTCAGTGACCCTCCTTAAATAAACCCACTGGCGATCCCCCCACTCACTTACTGCGGACAGCATGTCTAGTTTCCTGTCCTGCGGACAGTCATACCTTTCTCTGGGGCAGTAGGTGTTTGGGGAGTGGGAGTTGCCAGAAACTGTGGATTCATCCCCTTAGAGCCTTGAATGTCTAACTCAGTAGGGGGAGGCTCCTTGTTCTTGTCTTTCCACCCTAGGACCAACTTTTCTAGGACAGAGGTGGGCAAGCCGTCCATCACATCCCGGGGAATTCCCTTTTCTATCCCTTCTGCCCACAACAAGTTCCGCTGACCCCCATATGGCTTTTTGGTGTTTACAGTCTTAGATGGGGGAGGTTGGCCAAGTCCTTCTGTTCAGCGGATTGCAGGCTTAGCCCTGCTTTCTTCCATTGTGAGACCCATTCTCTGGCCATAGTTAACCAATTTCTTTGCCACTTCTCCCCAGGTCAGGGCCCCTCCTGCATTCTGCCTGCCTCCTCTAGGTGCTATCACATCACATAATCTATTTTGCAGCTGGACAGCATATAATTTCAAAGAATCTGGTAAACCTCAGATTAGAGGAGTCATGCTATCAGGATTGGCATGTAACAACATCAGAGAGGGCTACTGTGGCACTAACCACCTATCATGCATTAACTGGGGACAAGCAGTTTTCTGTAAGCTCTCGGTTAATCGATTTATAGAGGGGGGTGTCTATCCATGTTGGTTCTCCTCATTCCATTTGGTCTATTCCCCCTGCCCAGTAAGCTGCCCGCTGCGTCAGAGACCACGGTTCCCTAGGATCATGGGTAGTTAGGAACACTCCAGGCCCCCAATATCCTTGGGCTTCATCTTCTGACAATAAAATCCGGTCACCACCGGTTAATGACACCCTCCACACATATTCTGTTTCGGTCTCCTTTGCTAGTCGGATATACTTTTCCTGAATTTTAGATAATTCAGTGGCAGAATATGGTATCGTCTTAATAGTTACGTGTGGTGCTCCGCCAATTTGGCCATTGTCTATGGTTTCTGTTTTAATTAATGGCCTCATTGCTATCCCCTCATCCTGAGGGTAAAAATCTGTTCTGGTACATTCTAACTCTTGATTTGGTATAAAGATTTTTGCTGTTTCACCTGAACTACCTCTAGACATTCCAGGTCTAAGTCCAGGTCGGATCGTTCGTCCGCCTCGGCTCACAAAATTCTTTCCCGATCTAATGCATCAGACAAGGCGGCATGAAGCCACTGCATTGTATTACGCTCAGAAGTTTACTGCTCTTGCAGGACTTTAACTAAATCCTGCAGGGACTGAATCTTCTCCTTATCTGCCTGCTCTGCTCTCATTGTTTCCTGTCTGTCTTCCTGGGCTGCTACGAGTGCGGCCCCTAAAACTGCACACCCCACAGCCTTCCCTTTTCCCAGGCCAAACCTGCCTTCTTTTGCTAGCTTCTCAATTCCTCCTACAATGGCTTTTGGGTCATGCCACTGGTCTCGTGCCCAGGCTACTCCTTGTGGGGAAGGGTGGGCTTTATAGGCAGTCAGCTTCTCCAAAACAGGGGAACAGTCAGACACAGATGTTTCCCGGGTCACCATGCCTGCCACTGCTCAGATCCCTCCTGACTTACTGTTGAGAGATCCTTCCCAGATCCTCCCCGCCCGTCCTCCGAGTGGAGATCTGGTATCCCGTTAGAATCTCCCTTCCAACAAGGGAAATCCCGTATAGGCAGTTAGCTTCTCTAAAACAGGGGAACAGTCAGACACAGATTTTTCCCGGGCCTCTATGTCTGCCACTGCTCAGATCCCTCCTGACTTACTGTTGAGAGATCCTTCCCAGATCCTCCCCGCCCGTCCTCCCAGTGGAGATCTGGTATCCCGTTAGAATCTCCCTTCCTTCCAACAAGGGAAATCCTGTCCGTGGTGCCAATTAAGATGTCACGTCCCAAAGTTGGAGTGACTCAGGTTCCTGGATTTCCTTTGTCAGAATTAAGGTGAAATGACACCAGGGGAGTTCAAACAACAATCAACATTTATTCAGCCTAGCTAACCTTGCCCAAGTACACATGAACTTAATCACTATGAACCTTGCAACATGTCATTAAGCTGCTGTTTGAAAAGACAAGGAAGGTGTAGAAAAAGAAATGGAAAAAGGAACACGAAACTGTATCAGGAGAGCCCTCCTGTTGAGTCACGAGGTTCAGAGCAGACCGCCTTGCTTTCTGGACTCCTTCTCAAAGAGGAGCTGAGGGGCGGCTAGATCCACTCCTAGTCTTAGACTTGGTCAACGGTTT
>NW_010973420.1:1042131-1042504 GCF_000737465.1 Haliaeetus leucocephalus
TCATGCCAGTGGTCTCGTGCCCAGGCTATTCCTTGCGGGGAAGGGTGGCCTTTATAGGCAATTACCTTCTCTAAAACAGGGGAACAGTCAGACAGATATTTCCTGGGTCTCTATGCCTGCCACTGGTCGGATCCCTCCTGACTTATTGCTGAGAGATCCTTCCCAGCTCCTCCCCGCCCATTCTCTGAGTGGAGATCTGGTATCCCATTAGAAACTCCCTTCCAACAAGCGAAAACCTGTCCATGATGCCAATTAAGATGTCACGTCCCAAAGTTGGAGTGACTCAGGTTCCTGGATTTCCTTTGTCAGAATTAAGGTGAAATGACACCAGGGGAGTTCAAACAACAATCAACATTTATTCAGCCTAGCTAAC
>NW_010973420.1:1042514-1078139 GCF_000737465.1 Haliaeetus leucocephalus
CGGGAAGCCGCATCGCCTTCGCCTGCCAGCACGGCTGCAAAAAAAGCACAGGACAGAACAGCTCCCGTGACACGGTTCAAGATACTTCCTTCAGATCGGAGTGGCAGTGAGCGCAGCTCAAAGACAGGATTACCCCACGGCACTCATCTCTCCCTTCCACTCAGGAGCATGGCACAAAGAGTTGCCGCCTGCCTGCAGTGGCACCTTGCTGGGGCAAAACGACCCACGCGCGGAGCTGCCAGGAGAAAAGACTCCCTGGAGCTCACGCCAGCTCTAAACTCAACCCCAACAAGCCCGCTGGCTTGGCAGCCAGCACCGGGAGCAGCTCAAGCTCCGAGGGGCCGGCATAGACAGCTTCGCAAGGCAAAACGCCTCGGGGCACATCACCGAGCCCGATCCGTTCCCTCTCTCCTCTTCTCCATGTCTGCGTATCAGCCATGGAAGGAGCAACTTGCATTTCACACACAAAGACGACGGAAAGGTAAATATTCTTTCTTCCCACTGACTTACCTCTGGGATTGCTCTCAGGCTTGAGGACAGGAACAGACCAAGAAGTCAGGAAGCTGCTGACCTTGAGAGGATCTTAAGGAAAATTGCACAGGAATAAGCTCTTGCCACATGGTCAATGTTTATTCTTTCAAGGAGAGGGACACTGAGAACTTACCTGCAGGATGCCCCAAAGACTCCAAACCAACATCCAGCCGAGAAGCTGGATAACCACTGCCACCACCCTCGGCTAGAAGCAAGCACAGATGAAAAACATTTCTATTGCATGCTGGGATCCACTTGTGCCTTAGTGAAGTGCAGGCCTTGGAAGGGGGTCAGGTGGGAGCCTGACATAGGTGGAGATTGCCAAAGCTGCAGAGGGGCCTGGTGAGGGGAGGAGGATGAGGAGGTGGCAGGCAGGGGCCATGGCTCCCTGCGCTCACACCATGCTGCTGCTGCTGCAATGAGGGCCGGGGGCTGAGCGGTTAGTGCTTATGTCTGGGATGTCACCATGGGGCTCTGACCTCACGGTCCCGCTGTGGCCTCACAGCCATGCCGAGAATGCGTGAGGATGGCTCTCAGGGTGCTTGCGGACAGCGGCTGGAGCACAGCCAGGGGAGCTGCTCCCCCGGGGAGGGGAGCACTTTGCATCGGGCAAAGCTCTGTCAAAGGGCTGGGACACAGTCCCCACCAGGGCTGAGCCCGCAGCTCTGCCCTGTTTTCCAGGCACTGTCACAGGGGCAGCGGGGAGCTCATAATCTCCCAGAACAGCAGGAAACCACAGCCAAGGGATTTTTGACCTCCTCGGGTGCTGTTACCAACAGCTCACGAGGCTAAAGAGCGAGTGATTTCAGTCTTGAGGCAAGTGCAAGATCCCCTCCTGTGGGCACCTTCCAGGCTGCAGCCCAGTTAGGCACCTGGGAGACCCCAGGGCTAACGAGTCACTTCCATTTTACGGCAAAGATGAAGCCTTTACTCTTCCATTTCTTCTTCCCGTGGAGTTTAAGGGAATGCTTTCTGTCAGGGTCCTCAAAGAGCAAAGTCAACCAATAAAACAGAAAAAATATTCCCTTACTTGGACAGTCATCTTTCTGGGTAGTCATACCCCATCTTGTGACCTACAGCGGGAGTGCAGGAGCTACCAGAGCACTTCTCTTGGTTGTACCCAGCAGACACCTGACAACAGTTTCTCACCCTAAGGCAGGCTGTAGCTTCTGTATTCATCACAAAATGAGTCAAACTTCACCTGAAAGTAAAGATTAAAAAGTAAGTTAGCAGCCAGCTAAATGTATTTGACAAAGTTTTACTTACACAAGGAGGAAAACTGCATTTGGGTTCCCCTTTTAGCTGTTGAGACATCATGATTTAGTTTGTTAGTCTGCCTTACCCAGACAGGCGTCGGGTCACTGTTTAATCTGTTCGTTGCTCTCATCGCCGAGAACAAGGCTCCATGTTCCCTTTTTGCATTTGTGATACAAATCAGTGCCTGTGAAGTAAGACACAACACCACACAGAAGAACTTCATCAAACTCCATAAACTTTGACGAAATTGTTAAGAACTCACAACACTTCCATTATTTCTAAAACTTCTCCAAAGACAATGACAGAAAAGCTTACTCACAGAGAAAGACTGACAAGAATGCTCTGTACATTCCCACATTTTTTTTAAGGTATCTCTATCCCAATGATCTTGTGAAAATTAAGGGACACAGAAAACAGATCTGTGTTTGAAGTTTGTTTCTGAACACAGCATTTCCCTCCCTGAGCTTGTATTAGTCCCAATGACTCGGATATTGCAGACACACTGACAAGCTGAAGGACCACCTCTCCTCCTCAGAAAGACTTTGATGGGCTTTCGAGGCCCTGTGCACTCCCAACACATTAAAAAAAAAATAATAATCCCAAACAATCAGGAATAGAACCAGAAAAGGTATTCCGATTAGGTAACAACACACTGACATGAGACTTCCAAGTCAGATTGCTTCTGAAGTAGAACAGGATAACACCCAAAGGCAGGGAGGAAAGTACAGACAAACTTTGCCAAAAATACACAATTCACGATAGAGCGTTGACAGCGAGCTAGAGGTTTATCTCACCCAACTGCAAAGTAACTTGAAAACAGGAATCATTTACAGGGCTGGGGGGAGAGAGGGGAGCGGCTGGTAGAAAAGCAACTCCTCTTCTTCTTCTTCCCAGCAAGGAACAGGACAAACTCCTTACTTCAAGAGCTCACTGGGCTTGCAGGGAAGGATGAAGGAAGAGAAAGTGCTTCCGTGGTTGCTCCCCACGTAAACCTGATTCTCATCTACCAGAGAATGCTATCAGCAAAGCGATTAAAACTCCAGTTGTGTTGCTCATTCAGCCCTCTACTTCGAGAAACTACAAAAAGACTCCTGCAATTCCGAGAGGCTAACGAGAGCTCCATAGAGAAACCGCGTGTACATAAAGCCTACTGATCTGCAACCGTTACTCCTTACCCCCTTCAGGAGAGCTTGCTGAAGACAGTGCCACTGACCACACTGGTTACCCTATTCTGGCTGCCGCTGGCATCTGTGACTTGCCCGGTGTCCTACTACTTGGCACCCCACAACAGTCTGGATGGCTGCTGTTAGGAAGGAGGTTTGCGTGATCCCTAGCCTCAGATCTTCTGACCGACTTCCAGTCTAAGCAGCTTGTGAGAAACAACACGGCAGCGGCCAGGAGGGCAACGGCCACGGGCCAGAGGGGGTCCAAAGCCCCTAAGGCAGGTAACGGTGCTAACGAGAACCAGGGCTAGTGGCCATCCTGGAAAGCCGAGCCACCGCTGGCCCCGAGACTACAAACCGACGCCCGAGCGAGCGCGGGCTGGAGGACACGCACGCCGGCCTGGCAAGGCACGGCCAGCCGCGCCGGGCCGGCCCTTCCTGAGGAGGAAAGGCCACGCCGCGGGCCTTCGGACACCTGCTACACCGGTGCGGAGAGGCTGCGCCTCGCTCAGCCTCGCCGACCACGGCCGCAGCGCTACCGCCGGGGGCGCCATTTCAAGCCTGCCACAGCCCCCAGACGTTTGAAGTAAATGGCGGAGGGGGCGGAGACCTTCGTCCCATCACCCAATCAGAAGAGAGAGCCCCAGGTGCAGGCGGTGCCGCACGGCCCCAAAGCCAATGGGCGTGAGCGGCGGTGGATGACAGACGGGTGGTCCCCTCCGCCCGGGGGCCAACGGGGTGGGTGCCGCGGGGCGAGGGGCGGCAGGAGCGGCCGCGGCTGCATCCGGGTCACCCTGCGGCAGGTAACGGGGCGACGCCATGGCGCCGCTGTGGTAATCCCCGTTGCTAGATTTGCAGCTGCTGCTTTTCCTGTGCTCCTCTTTAATGGTGCTACTTTGCGCAGGCAGTTTCCTGACTGTAATGCAAGCCTTAATGAGCACGGAAGAATTGTTTCCGTTCAACACGTACGTAGAAACCATACCAAATGATGCTTAGGCATAACAATGGGTCAGATTTAATCTGTGACAGAATTTTCAAGGAAACGAATCTGTGCCTTCCAAAGCAGTAACATCTCTCTAACTTAACTAAACAGTGTTTAAGGGTCTGGGCATCCTCTTCCTAATTCTTCAGGCGGGTGAGCATCCCCAGCTGCCGGGGGGTTCACCAAAACAGTTATTGACTGGTGTCGCTCCTGTTGTCCAATTTGACGCGTTCTGTTCACAGCAATGGTCCGGTGTCAAATGGCCTGAACTTACCCCAGGAGCTGTTCACGGTGGTGGTTGAAACCTGCTGCAGTCTTTCCAGTGTAGTCAACATGCGATGGCAGATTTAATAGGGGTTTGTTGTTTTTTTTTATCCCTGTAATAGCCAGCTTTGTGAAGAGGGACTTACTAAATAGCTGTCTTGTGGTATTTTTAATGTAAAAGTGTTGACTGTGGTTTTTGTCACTGAGCTTTTCACCAAGGTGTACTCTGTATATCTCAAATGCTTAACCTCAATTCACGTAGGTCATGCTGGGAAGTAGTTATTTTGCATGAGACAACTGGGGCCTTGGCAAAAGGAAGCTTAGGCAAAACATCAAATCGCTTTGTTTTTCTACAACTACTAACAAGCTGTATCCTTCTTTCACTTCCCTTTTGATAAATGCCTTCTGTGTTTTCCTCTGTGGTTAGTAGCGGAAAACATCGGTCCATTTGCAAAATGATAAAAAGCTCCCAGGACTTATAAAGGGCAATAGATGTTTAATTATGTTGCCAATTAATAACATCACACGGCATTCTGGAAAACGTTCTCATGCAGTAACTGCATTATTTGCAGAGTTTGTGTGATTATCATATTAACATACAAACTTCATGCAGAGGAAGTTAGCTTGCTTACTAGTAAGTGAATAAATATATACATTTGTATATTTATATGCAGGCATGCGTTCGTGTTCGAAGCAGGAACAAATAACCAAAATGACAGTTTCCTTTGAGAAGTGTGCTGAGGCCTTTGTAGCACTTGAAGCTGTAGCTAAACTGAAATGTGTTCATATATGTATTTCTTCTGCCAGTGTACTGACAGATGGGTGTTCAAAAAGGATTTGTGAAAATCTGATAACATCTTAGTGTAGTTGTTTTCTTTACTACGAGGTATTTTCTAACTTCACTGAGGTTTTTGCCATCATTGTACAGTAATGTATACACAGTAATGTAATCCATGCACCACTTACACACAGATGGTTGAATGCTAATGTTGTAAAATCAAGTACGTGTACAGCAAGGTGCTAGGATTTGTATTACTTTGGTTCTTTGTTCATATTAGAAATTATTCATTATGATCACATACTTGTACTTTTCCAGAAGAGTTGTGCTTCATTCAGTGCATGAGTGGGCCGTAGTGACTTCTAATTTCTTTCATGCTGTGGTTTCTGGATATTTATATTCCATCTGTAACTCCATGGTTATCAAACAGACTAATTGAGAATGTGGCAAAGCAGTAATACTTCATGTTATAATTACGTAAAACCAGAATGCTTTGTGTTAAAGCGATTAAGTGTAAATGGGATATAGATTTTGTAAGAAGAATTTGGCATTTCTGATTGATCCGCTAGATGAATACATTACTGGTCAAAATCAGTGTTATTAATCTTACAATTTTGTGTGAAAAATCCCAAGAAATACCGTAGCAAATACATGTCCCTGTCTAGGTGCGTGGACTTTGGTCCTGCTCGTGCTTAGAGTTAAAGCACATCTATAAATTTGTACAGCGTTGTGTGCTGAAACTGCTTGTGCTCCTTTTCTCCTCTTTGTAAAATTTGCCAGTTCAAACAAGTATTCTTGGTCCAGTGTATTGCTGCTAAATGGACTGGCATGTCCAAACAGAGGTATGAAGCTTGTAAGTTTTTGGGCATGAGCAGGGGACACTCTTAAAAAGGTGCCTGCACTTCAGCTGGCAAGTGTTACATTCCAATCAAAGAATTTTTTGCTCTCTTGGTCAGTGCCTGTTTTTCAGTGCAGGTGAATTTGCTTGGCCACAGTAAAAAAAAAAAAAACCAAACCAAACCTCTAATCTGTTTAGTCTTAATCTTCACACAGGTTTTTAACTTACAACTTTGACTTTCCTGTTCTGCTTAATTTTATCTGCTGAACTTCTAAAGCTGAATTTGAGCACTAGAGTAAAAGAGTCTTTTCAGATAACAAGCTGCTTACAAATTTACAATTGCCAAATGGTCTTGTCACAGAAGGATGTACCTACAGCATCGTGTACCTCAAGTTAATGTATCTGTGTATCTCCATGCTGCGTAGAGTAGGTGTCAGTAAAGCACAGTTTGTGTAGGAACTATTCCTTCTACAAAGTCACTGTCAGCTTTAGGTGGTTTCCTCTGTGCTGCGAAGAGGACAAAATAGCTGGGAGGATAAAGCATTGGTCTTTTAGGATCATGCGGAGAGGAAAGGATTGCACTGAGGGGAAACGGGACTTCTGTTATTTCTGCAAATACACACTTTGTTCCTTCAGCAGAGTAATGGATAAAACTTGTAACTACCATTTGAGCTATTTTTTCCTCCTTCGCAGGTTGGAGGAGAGCACTTATGTTCCACTATGTGCTACTAACCCAGAACATGTAGATTCTTGAGACTTTTTTCCCTGTGCAGTTTGGGATCATTTTGGAGGCTTAAAACTTAGAGGTAGCTCAAGAAAACCACAAAAAGCATACTTCAGAGCGCTGGGGCCCATTTAGAGTCTACTACTGTCACTTCTGTTGGACCTGAATGAGGAACAAGGCTCTAGCTGGATAAGCACTTTATTAATACAAAGGAAGGTGCAATCCCAAACTGTGACTATAGAAGAGGAAAAAATTCTAATTTGTACTAGATTTTCCGTGTCGGCAACTGTGTAATTTTACTGAGCCTCTTTTGGAAAGAGGTGATGCGGTATGCACGTAGCATGTGATGACAGACAGTGCAGCGGTGGTCGAGTGAAGTGAGGGGAAGCAATATGAAGGATAATTAAGTTTGCATCAGTCACGCTGCTCCCTTTCTGCCCCGTGCAATCCCCACCAGTCAGACAAGAACCGCACGCAACGAACAAACTGGAGCTTGTGAGTCTGCATGTAGTCATTTGGGATGCTGGATGTGCAGGTGCTGCAGGCGTGGCTGGAGAAGGTGGCAGGAATTCGCTCGCCGCAAGAGTCCGTGGGAGTCGGGAAGTGTGGCTCCGATGCGGGGGGTGCTGCTGAAATGGGGGGCTAAAACTGTGAGGAGTTGGTGTCAGTGCTGGTGGTGTAAACCCTGGCACTCCATCGTGTGGTGAAAGCTGTGCGCAGGCTGGAGCTTCAGCCCTTGGCTGCGGTAGGCAGCTTCAGCGGAGTCATGTTTGGCAGCGAAGGCGTTCATCTTTGCTGGTGCCTTGTGAAAGTTGCACAAGTATGGTGTCATTTTCTTCTCTTTTCACTGCTTTGGGGGTTTTGAAATACAAACACATGGTGACTGGCAAAATAGCACTTTGAACGCAGCTTTTTAACAAGGAAAGCAAATTAACCATGTATTTCTTAAAAGCTTAAAGTCTCATCATAGTCTAAGTGTTTACTGCTGAAGGAGAGAGTATGCAGGTAGATGACCCTGATACTCTTGTGCATGAATGATACCATCAGCATGGTGATTTCAGTAGCAGGGATGTGTGCAATAGCGGATTCACTTGAAGATGAGAACATCCAAAACAGTAGAGGCTGCACCAGGAGCATAGCTGGTCAAGCATGCTGTATATCAAGCTTCTCTGCTGCTGTGCGTGCCAGAAAACCTAAATGCGTGGTATCGGAGGAGCAGCATACAGCAGGCCTCCAAGGAGACCTGGCAGATCTCATTCCATAAAAGGATGTTGCAACTTAGGTGATAGAGTTTTTGAAAAGTGTTAGCAATAACCCAAAAGTTAGAAACACTCAAAGCTGCAGGATTACTATAAAGGACAATACTAATTAGCTAGACTTGGCATGAATACACAGTAAAACCTAAAAGAGCGGAAGGTAACCTCAACTTCTTCCAAAAGAAGATATTGACTAGAATTTTAATTCTTTTAATGCTATACCCTTCTAAACTGAATAAAAAATGATTCCTGAGTGATGTAACACCAGTGAATTTGCTTTTTCTGCAATAGTTAGAAGGTAGGTACCTGATGATCTTTCGTAAGGTGTATTTGTTACAGAAGGAGTTTTTCCTAGTGTCCTGTATGCACTTTATGGTCTTAAGCCAGACTACTGTATATAACCACAGCATGACAACTGGAAGTAAGTAATAATATTTTTCCAAGGACATTTTTTACCTTAAGTAACAGCCCATCCAGATGTGTATTAGATGGAAGGCTCTTGTTTCAGGAAGGTGAAAGGAGAGGGATTCTTATGGATTGAGGAGCTGCAAGGACTGAACAGGAAAATTCTGTGGTGGCAGTAGAAAATGATGTAGAAAATTTCCAAGAACAGAACTTGATGGGGAAGTCCTACTGACAATGGAAATCAAACTAAACGCTGTTTGATACGTCTCAAGTTGGTTATGTTTATAACTAACTTGCTTAAAGGTGGTGAAATGCAAGAGATGGCTTTCTAGGTTTACTACAATGCTTGTGTCCTTCAGGCTTAATTTTAAAAAAGGAAATGCAGAAGTGTTGCTTTACCTATTTTATACATTTTACATTTTTGAGATAAGGTTATTGTGTGGTAACACTGACTCAGTTTTTCAAAGGGCTTAAAAAATGTTCAGTACATCACAGAATCCTCAGCTTCATCTTAAAGTTCCTTCTGAAATTGAACATCTGGGACTTCATTAACTTCATGGAATCAATCAGTAAGTAACAAACTGAAGATACCAAGTTGGCTCTCTCCGCAGCTAGACTCTCATGGAGAAATGGGGTTTTTACAGGAATTCTGCTCAGCTGTTGAAGGTTTGGATGCAGGAACAGGGAACTGAAAGGACTGTCAGCTTCCCTACTGGATATCTGCCTGAGAGCAGGACCTCTGCCTGAGCTAATTCAGAAGGATGTGATGTGTGCCAGTGCTTCATAATGGTTTGACTTTGTCCCAGTGCTACTGTTCTAATTTATTTCTGCTTTGGGCATTAGGACCAACTGCTTGTGTCCATCTGTGCATGCTAAAGGATATGTTCTGGTAGGCGTTTAAGTTAGCAAAAGCAAATAATGAGATTTATACCAATTACAAGCAAGATTTTAAGCGTGATTCACCAAAATTTGTCATCAATATTTGTATAAAGGATTCTGGCATAAAGTGTTGAGGGGGTTGGAAAGTACTTTTATTTTTTTCTCTGTTCAAGGAATAACGTCATCCCTTTGTATATTAATGCATTGGATCACGCGTTGTGTTTTTTGGCAAGGATATTAACATGCATTAGGGCGCTCTTGTTCTATCAAGGCTTTGTTTGAAGAGTGGTCTGAAAACCTCAGTTTCGACTTGGGATGAAGTACTAGTAAAACACGTATTTAATGTTTTAAAAACTGCATTTCTGTAAACATTTTAAATCGGCTTATAAATTACATTGACAAAGCAATCAGTTTTCCTCTCCAGCTCTGTTCTCAAGATGTCCTTGCTAAGAAGGGGATTGTAAGTCACACATCTGTCTGGCAAGTATTTTGATTTCACTATTCTAAGACTTCAAGATCATGTTGAGCTGTGTTAATGTAGAAATTGGATTTAGAGTTATGTCAGGAGCAGTTAGAGAAACCCACTTGTTTCTGATCTGAAAACAATGTATATTTTAAGTGGCTTGTTGGTAAGGCAGTCTAACAATTAAATGTCTGGGTATAGGCCGTAATCTTAAGGAGTTTTGTTTATAATAAAAGAATCCCTGCATGCAGGACTTTATGTAATTTAAGACTAACAGAAGAAGCACAAAATACTACTTTTTACGGTATGTGATTTTCTTTTGAGATATTAACCGTTAGGAGAGCTGAAAAAGGTCACTATATGTAATATTATTTATTTCTCCAGAATTAGAAGTATTTTAAGTATATAAATATACAGGAATCATAACTGGTCCATGTAAGTTGGCTGCATAGCTGTGGTCTTAGATTTTATTTTTAAGTTCTAAAGAGCAAGAAATTTATGTCTGCATACGATGTTTCTGACAGACTTTTCTTCTAATTTCAGATGAGAGGTTACATCTGTGGAACACGAATAGTACTTTAACAGAAGTTTAATGACTGTAGTTGCTGTGACTTCTACAACTTGCTAACTGTCTAATGATGAAATATATTAAGACCCAAGCAATTGGTAAAATTTTGAACTTAAGGAATCTTATCTTTAAAATAACTTCATTGAATGACAGGGGGGAGCAAGGGGAATTCTTTTTCTATGATCAGTATTTTACACTGTAAATGTTGTCTGCAACTAGCCTAACTTGTCTTTACTAAAGCGACACTCTTTCTACATCAACTCTGAAGATGCCTGCACTGTGGGATGAGGTAGTAGGTTGTATAGTTTTAGGGTCATACCCACAACTGGGAGATAACTATACAATCTACTGTCTTTCCTAAAGCAGCAGAATATCAACAATGGAAACGTAAATTTTAATCTCAATGTCAGATTCTACTGAACTTCTGTAGTTGTAGTGCTTATTATAGGAGAAAATATTTCTCTAACACCTATGGGTAATTATGTTTAGATTTTTCTAATTCTTGGAAAAGCTAGGTTATCATTCTACATTAATTTTCTCCTCTAAGGAGTAAAAGAATTAAGAGTAGACTGATTCCTATATGTGTATGGTGGGGTAATCAAATACAAATTACTGATATTCCAGTTGTGTTGTTTAGGATTGCTAACTGAAGTATCAAATATCCTTTAGAATGAAACTATGGTTAGCTGCTTAAGCTCTTTGCTGAAGTATATGCTTCTCTGTCAGAGTGAGGTAGTAGATTGTATAGTTGTAGGGTAGTTATTTTACCCTGTTCAGGAGATAACTATACAATCTATTGCCTTCCCTGAGGAGTAAAACAAACTGCGGTCCTTTGCAGTCATTCATATCCACATTAAGTAAAAATATATCTGTCAGATAAATTTAGGGTTGTAAGGTATCAGATTTCTCAGTGATAGAATTTGCAGGATTAACAGTCGGTGTGAATGGTGCAACCCCTAAATGATATATTTAACTAAAATGACTTTTCTTCCAAGGTGAGTGGCACAGTGCTGGCTGGATGTCGAAAATGCGTATGTTCCTAGATATAGAGTGGAATACTCCATAGAGTGGAAATTATTCTAAACCAATTTGGTTTTGAATGTAAAACTACAGGTAGCTCAAACTTGTACATTGTGACTTAAACAGTTTCGAGACCCTAATTTCTATAATACATTAAAATTCCATGATTCCAACTGCTTAGTAAAAGTTGGAAGGAAAACTTACAATTATACTTTATTAATAAGTCTGCTTATTTTTCTCCAGCTCTTCTAGCATGTGAGACTTCAACAATGTAATATAAAATTAAAGCGTTGAATGGCCAAAATTGAGCCCTCACCTTTTTTGGTGTGTGCCAAGTTAGGAAGTTTGAGCATCTAAGATCAGAACTGTAATTTTTCTCTGAGGTGGTTACTGGTTTTATAAAAAGACATTTTAAGCTTACTGCGTTCTTTTTCCTCCTGACATCCTAGGTGTACCCAGTCTAACTGCTTCTGCACTAGCGTGACCAGCTAGCATCTTGCTGTACTAACAAAGAAAAGCATGAAAATGCTTTTTGGGACTGAAGGTTTAGCATAGTAGGTCAGAGTGAAAATGGAGCCATTCATGAATATTTAAGCCCGGAGCGTTAAAACTGGCTAACCACTTACCAAGCAGTGATAACAGTGTAAACTTGAAGTATGTGCCCAGGCTTAAAAGGCAGAAGACCATAAGCAGCTGGTAAGCTAAACTGACTTCACAGAGCAGCTGCTAAGTAAGAAGAACTGCAAAAAGGAAGCATTGGGCTCCTAGGAAGAGGTAGTAGGTTGCATAGTTTTAGGGCAGGGATTTTGCTCGCAAGAAGGTAACTATACAACCTGCTGCCTTTCTTAGGGCTTTATTATAACACCAGGACCATTTTGGCTCCATCCTAACCTCTGCAGCTTTGGTACTTGAAGAGAAATGAGAAGGTATTTCTAAGTGTATTGAGGCTTAATGAAACCAGTGTATCTGCACCAGACTTGGGCTTAGTACTGCTAGTTGGATTTCAGTATGGTGAAATGCTGCATTTGAGGGTGCACTTGCCATTTTGGTGACTTTAGGTTGTGATAAGTAAGAGGCTATGTTTGGGAAGCAACTCCAGAGTAAGATTGAATTCCCTGCAATTAGGATGGAGGTGGTATGCGCTTCTTAATGTTCAGTTGAGGTACTAATACTGTGTACTTAAAACACGTAGCTAGAATACATCTTCCTTTGGCTTTGTGCATTTCAAGTGGAAAAACTAAAAGTTGTCCTTCCCCAGAAGGATCAGCTTGCAACTCACCTGAAAGCTGGTGGTTTCTCAAGAGGTATAGGCACTCCTAATAAAACAAGCTCTCAATCATGGATTATTTGCAGTCTTGCAGGAGGGAAGTTTTCAGCTGGTTAAAATGGATGATTGCATGGTTTGTCTCATGGAATTGTATGTTAAAAAGTAGTCCATAATTTTTTATGTAATTACACTGCACTACAGCAATACTTCTGGTAGGTCAGCTGGACAGCCTATACTATGGGATACAGGGACTTTTATTTTAACTGATCATCTTGTAACATTAACATGTTACGCCTACACTAGCCACTGTTTAAACTTTGACAGTAAGACAGAATCCTAAATGTGTTAAGTATGCTTATATTGAACATCCTGTATGAATTTCATTTTACATGTTTGATTTAGTTAATAAAATACAGCATTTTGTGCAACTCTTACAGTGAATGGACTTTACTTTCTCAAAAATAAGGAAGTGAATTTTACAGAAAACAGTGCTCACATTATTGAAATAAAGTCGAGATTGTTACAGAAATTATAGTGTTAACTAGAATTAGTGTTAACCAATTATTCTAGTGTTACCTAAAAATTATTCTAGCATTAACTATGACTTTTATTAAAGAGCTTTGGTACGAGACTTCACTGGGCGGAGCAGGGGAATCCTTATTTATACCATTGCTAATGAATGTGCACAAACTCCGCTTACTCTAGAGCTGGTTTCTGAGCATAAGTTTAAATTGCTGCACAAAAATCTAGACTTTAAGAAGGTGGGCTCTACTAGTCTTAACTGTGCCTTGGTTTTTGCATAAATGCAGCTGATAAGGTATCAACAGATAAGGTTTAGGCAGAGAAACATACCAATAAATCTGATTTTAGCAGTACAAAATACCTTAAAAGCTGTAATATACTTAACATTTTACAAGTAAAGTATAAGGAGTATGCTTATAAAAGACGTAAATAATGCGTGCTAGCCACTACAACTGTGATATTCCCATTGTACCTGATGCATTTGTAAAGCCTCTTGTGAGAGAAGTAAATAGAACTTGGGTCCTGGATGAAAATGAGTAGCTCTTTTATGTTGTTAGGAGTAATATGCAAGTTTTGGGCTTGATGTGCCTATTTCTGCCCTTCTGTTACTATAACACTTGACAGTAGCTCGCAGTTCTGCTGGGTTTCTTTAACAGTGTACTTCAGAAAACAAGAAGTAGGTGAAGCTTTTAATTTCTTAGTCTCTGACTGAATTCATCTCAACATTATTATCAGAGCCAGATTTTTTTTTTAAGTGTTAAAAACAGAGCCTCTCTTCAGAGTCCTAAGTGTTTCTTAAGCAAAAGTACCTGAATTTTGGGATTAATGTCTCCATATGCTTTCAGTGCATTGTGATAAGCAGATACTGCAGAGAGCTACTGCAGTATTGGTTCTGCCACATCAAATCTAGCCTCATGTGCAGTACTGTAAGTGGCCTTGGATCATGTCTTCATAGAGGAATGCAGTACTACTCAGTTAATTTTTTAAAATGGTTAATTAGTTCTTCCTTTTATCTAAGGATGCTAACCCTTGACCCCTATCTTTCTACTACTGATTCTGTCTTGCCTATAACAGGTACAGGCATTTATTTCCTTGTAATTGGAAGCAGCTTGATTAAGTGATAAGGCTTAAACTAGAAAGGCATTATGTTGTGGTTTAGCAGTCTCATCTCATCTGGTTATATCTTACCTTGACTTATCTGTGGGCTCCACCTAGTAAATGGTATCTGTTCAACAAAGCACAAGATTTGTTTGGTTATTTCCACGTGTATATTCAGAGAGGGGGTCCAAAGATGAGGTGACAACATGGCAAGAATCCTTCCAATAAAGAAACAGAGGTTAAAGAATGCACAGCAAACAGTGCAGAAAAGTTTGCAGTAACAGTAGAGACATGTTTACCACCCATATTGAAGTAATTGTGTCATGGTGGTCTTGGAAATGTTCCAGTAGAGCTCCAAAAATAGAATACACTTTCAGTGCAGATCCACGTCCCAGGAGAATTATTTCTGTTCTGTGCCCTTCCATGCAGGAAGGTGTGCTCTGAATTCTTTGTGGTAGTGTGAAACCTGAGACCTGTTTAGCTTTTTCTGTAAGAGAAACTACTAACAAACATTCTTACGCTTCTGAAGGGGACTCTGGGCACTTGTGCCATGTTCACAGTATATGAACTTCATGCATTAAAAATTCTCTTCCCTGTGGTGCCTTTTGTTGTGAGCTAGGATTGTGGCAGACAAGAATTTCTGCTGTTATTTTCTATATTTTGTGCTATGCAGAAGATAATAGAGCTCCTAGAGAACAGCTGCCACCATAGGTACATACAGTAGAGTTTTACTCTACCTCAAAAGGGTGTTCTCTACTGGGGTTTCCTAGGTTGGTTAGGGGATTTGCATTCTTAACCATGAGATTTTCTTTGTGCTTCTGTATCCAGCCTCCTTCCAACCTTTGAGAACAGATGCAAGGAAATTAACCTTTAGCTATCAGATGTATATAGAGAGATGTTAGCAACATGCACCTAGAACTTTTGTGTTATATTTAGATTCCTTGCCTTGATTGCTAGATCCAGTATTGTGGTCATCTGAAATGCCATGTCATCCTTATGCCAAAAAGCTGCTCTTGCTCTCTCTTTTAGTAACCAGCAGGCTGGACTCGGTAATAGGTGCATACAGGTGGTTCATCTTTTGGCTTTACCAAGCAAACTATGAACCTGATATATGCAAGGGGAAAAAAAAAAAAAGAAAGCAGAAGGAAAGGCTCAGATACACTGGTTAAAACAGACAAGTGTGACAAGTTCAGCTGAGTATTGGTGGTTTCAGCTGAGACTCCCAAAAGACAACTGAAGTCCTCAGGCCTAGAGGCATCAGTGCATGGTGTGGCTTTCAGACCTTTGCTGAGCTTTAAGGAGTCCAGCAGATGACACAGATTTAGTCAAGAAAGCGGATTTCACCTAACAAGCTTAGTTGTATTTTTAATGATGTAGTTCTGTAAAGGTGAATCATGACAAGAGCTACTGGAAGCATTAGATGTCAATGTATGTTTTGTTGCAACACGAGAAATCAGATTTGTTCTTGCTGCATAGATGGTCTTACTGGAATTTGATTTTTATACTAGTTTGTTTCAGACAGTGAAAACCACTACAGTGAAGAGGGCTTATATGCATTGGAAGATAAGACACTGTTCTATTTTGGCCTGTTGTATTAAAGCTATCTTCAAAATAAAGCTATTGCAAGTCATATAGTGCTACTAAGGACTGTATTTTTGGTGACTGAAAATGTCCTTTCCAAAATAGGAGAATGTTACTGAAAAAAATGCTTCCTTTGACATTAAGACTCTCCTATATAAATGATGTTGAGCTGATCAGTTAAACCCAGCACAGCATAAAACCAGGGAGAAGGATCAAATCGTGCAATTGCAAGTCCCAGTTCTGTGAGGGAGTTTAATACTCCCTGTATACATTACCTTATACACCCTTTAATACATTACTGTTGGAGATATCTGTGGTCTCAGTACTCGCAACAACTACCCATAAATTGCTAGGTGAAAGTAGTAAGGAGTAGTAAATCAATCCCAGTATCCCAAAATGCTGTCACATATGAAACCTGATTCATATCTAGAATCTTTAGTGTGTAAGTGGCTCCTCCTGCAGTAGCTCCCTAAAATGAAGAGGGATAAGGAAGAGAAAGAGAGAGAGGTGTAGTTTGAACTTCCCAGCTCCTGCAAAAGTAAATTTGTACAATGTCAAAAGAGCTAATACTTGGGACTAACATTCTCCCCAGTTAAGCCGTGACTGATGCTACTAGGACCTGGTACATCAAACTAAAGCATACCTTATGGCAAAACAAGCACAGTCAAAGACTTTCCTCGATACTTACTTTACAAGAAAGTAAGACTTGAAGCTGTTTTTAGAGACTGATGTAATACCATCCTGATCATTTCTTCATCAGCTGGCATATACTGCCCCAGTTGCCTTACAGTACGTGCTGTAATGAAAGAGGTGATGCATAGCTGCAGAAATCAATAAGACGGACAGACAGCACAAAGAAAATTTTCCTCAGTTTTGAACAAATGCAGTATATTTCCTTTTTCTGTTCCTGTTTCAAGTTAAATGCAGCTACTGTGGAGAGTACAGGAGAGCCAGCAGTGAACGCTACCACTGCAGTGCAAATAAGCAAAGTCAACACATCTGACTGGTGTCTATTCCAGTGGTGGCAGTGGTGAACAGAACAGTATTTCTACTGTTCCCTGCTCTGCACCATCCCACTTCTGTACTTACTGTACAGTAACACTGGAGATGCCGTTCTGATACAACAGTTTAGCACCAATTCATATATGATATTTCTTGTGCTATAACAGATGAAAGAGGTAGGTCAAACCTAATCAGACTAATGGAGAAAAACTAAAGGTAAGTAAGTAAAACAGTTGAGGCATTAGGCATGATAATAACTAATGAATAGATAAATAGTGTGAAATAACTAAAGTATATGAGTATCCGAAGGATGCAAATGCAGGAAATATGATTCTTGTTAGGATGCTGTTAAAAAATTTCAGCTGTCACAAAAATTTGCAATGAAGTGTGTAAAACACTATTGTGGAAATATTTTAAATGGATGAATCGCCAACAAGCAGCTCTGGAAAGCTGTCCTTTGATGGGAACAGACATGTTTAAACCTTATTTCAGCTGAAGTCAATGGAAATCCTACCCTTAATCTCAGGGCAGGATTTCACTTTCAGCCCAAGTACATTTTTTACACAAGTGATTGAAGTAAGGTGAACAGCTAATTCATTATTATGTGAATCAACATATTGAGATAATTATTAGATAAGAGATTAATAAGTATTAGTATTTTTTTTTTAAATCTACTCACAGCTAGGAAAGGCTTGTTTATTGAGCGGGCAGCCAAGCTGCATGAAGGTGGTGATGTGGAAAATGCAGCAAGCTGTTCTCCAGAGTCACCCTGCCAGGCCTGGATCGCTCAGTGGACAATCGTTGCTCGCCTGTGGTGCAAGACTGCGATGATTTTCAGAAGTGACGTTTCCTTTAAGGAGCTTGACCATGTCTGCTTACCCTAACCAAGAATAGTAAGATGCCAGTTAGTAACCATCTAATTAATACAGAGTTAATTACTACAATATTGTTAGTTTATTCATATTGAAGTGAATTAGATCATGTGAATCATAGAACCATAGAATGGTTTGGGTTGGATTGATCACCTAGTTCCAGCCCCCCCGCCCTGGGCAGGGACACCTTCCACTGGACCAGGCTGCTCAAAGCCCCATCCAACCTGGCCTTGAACCCTTCCAGGGATCCACAGCCTCTCTGGGCAACCTGTCTCAGTGCCTCACCACCCTCACAGTCAAGAACTTCTTCCTTACAGCTAATCTACATCTACCCTCTTTCAGTTCAAAGCCATTACCCCTTGTCCTATCACTACACTCCCTTGTAAAAAGTCCCTCTCGGCTTTCTTGTAGGCTCCCTTTAGGTACTGGAAATTCTCAAAGACATTTAAAAAATATTTCTCAGGTGTGTGATGAAGTTTTTACTCATAATAAAATACCTGATTTCTGTTTTGCATTTCAACCCTGGTTGGACCTGTGTCCCCACTGGATTGCCATGACTCAGCACGCTCCATTGTGTTTCAGAAATTCTGAAACACAGCCAAGAAGTTCCTTCCGAAGATTACCTTGTTAAAGAAAAAGTATCTGCTGTATTGCTTGCCCTTCAAATCTCATTCAGTGACTGCAGATTGTTGTATTTCAAGTAGGGGCAACACAGGAGTTTTCCTGTCAACTTTTCTTGAAATACAGAAAGTAAAATGCCCTCCCCAATCTCGCTCTACTCCCTTTCCTTTGGTTTTTGGAGCAGCACTGTGGTCGTGTGAAATTCAGAGTCCATTTCTGGATCCACATGTAGCACAGCTGTACACAAAGCTTTCTACCTTCTCTGCCAATTCATTTCACTGTTGACTCAACAGTCAGATATCCCAGGTATGTTGAAACTGCATTTGTATGCAGCTGTGACAGTAGTCAAATCTGAGCTGGTCTTGAATAGTGTTTATTAGTTTTAGGGTGACTAGTGTGAATGCCAGTGTTCAGGAACTGATTTCCAAAAACAAAAATTAAAAAATCCTAAGTGCTGATCAGCAAATTTGATACTGAACACAGTGTTTCACTTGGTGAATAGCAGTATTGGGTTGATCACTGTGTAGTCCCTCTCTAATCCAGACAGTTTCCTCCATCAAAATTGGCAACAGAAAATAATCAAATGCTGCTTCTAGATTCAGTACAAATTCTGTGCCTAGATGACTACTAGACCTCTCCTGTGCAGAGCCTTCAACAGCAGAAGAAAAAAGTGAATTGTCATACAAACTGCCACATTTCTTTATTTCTTTCTGTCTTTATTTTGAGACAGATCAAGATGCAATGAAATATTTGTACATCCATGACGCACTGTTTTTTTCTACAGTGTTTTAAATTAGGCCCTAATTGAAAAAAAAATGGTGATCAGCAACCCAAATATCTAGAGATTTCTGTATAGGAGAGACTATTTCATTATATGAAGACATTAGAAAAACTGAGTGGTACCTTTACATGCTTTTATACAACTATCCCATGCCATCTGTGTTTCTAGCAGAGTTCACTATATCTGAATTGGAAAGAGTTTAGTATGTGAAATACTCTCTGCTGAAAGTTAATGTTCTCAGATCACAATAGTTATTTCCTAAGTGGAGTAGGATTCTGTAAAAAACAGAGGGCATAAATATTGAGGGAGTAAGTATTGCAGGATAGATTTGAGCCTTAAATTTCATTTTGAAGGGAAGAGAATAATATATGAACTCACCTATTTTCTCACCTCTTGCCCATTCCAGGCTGTACCTGTGCCATCAGTAGATGCAGTACAAGTAACAGACGTTAACTTTCCAGCATTGAACATGTTCATTGTCGGACAGATAAGCCATGACAACTATTTTGCCTACAATAAAATAAGAGTTAGAAGACAAAACATAATTAAATAGAACCGAAAGCTTTCATTCTCCACAATCTCTGTTCAGCAAAGTGTTTAAAGATGTGGAGCTCAGTACACCTGGAAAAATACCATGCCCTTTAGACAGCGTATTACTAAGTATTATTAAATGTGTGAAAGTTTCCCCCTTAAACTGTTATGTTATGGATGATTAACAATTGAGATTTTTACTGTAGGCTCAAGAAACAGATTTGCAATATTAATAGGTAGGTAACAGATTGGTGTGCAGATACACACCTAAATATTTTCTCAAATTGGTTCATGGTCAGGGAAGATGGGAAAAAGACTTTAAAAATTATGCCATTTCTTCACCACCATAGATGACATAATGAGATATGCTAATGAGATAAGGTTTTACATCACCATCTTTTATGTAAACTCTTTTTTAGGGTTGGTAAGGGAGTGTTACAGTTAAGCACTTCATAAAGGAAAACAAACAGAGCTCTATTTTTAGTCTTCTGAGAATATAATGCACAAATGCCATTTTTCCAGAGGTGATTTGTTGAGTTTCCACATTTCTGCTTATGGTCAGGAAAGCTGTTAAAAGAAACACCAATATGGATTTGCATCCTAAATTCAGGTGTTGTATCTGATACCTAACATAAAATTGATAGGTAGCTTCTTTTGATATGCATCTTTGAGAACTTCATCAAAACTCAATTAATTCCAGCTAAGCATTTTGAAAAGTGTTACCTACTATGAGACAAGTAACCAAACAAAACTCTGTTTTCTCTACTGCCTAAGCCTAAACCATGGTGAATATACCCCTCCAGTTCCTTTCCCTCAGATTTTTAGACTTTTTACTGGACACAATATTTACTGGATCTGTTATTGCTTGGGTGGTTTGTGTGTCTGTCCAGTCACAAGCCTACTATTACAGACACTACTTGGGTATTTTCATTGTACAGTAGTAAAAACCTCAGCAACTCTATACAAGATGTACCTATACAACATGAGTGATTTCATTTTAGCACTGTACAAGCAAACAAAACTGATTTTGATACTTTGGGCATTGAAAGCAGCCTTACTTGCCCAGGGAACTGCTCTCTGAAGTGTTGTTCCAGAACTCTTGTGGCCCCCCCCCCCCCCCAAAAAAAAAAAAAGGATTTTAGACACACTGAAGCCAATTCAAAGTATTTAACATATTTTGCTGTCAAGGAAGCAGTAACAGATTGAATCTCTGTTCTGCCACTAAAGCCCCAGTTCTTTGAACCATTGGTGTTACACATTCAAAGAAACTGTAAATGTAAGTGTAGGCTTGTGGGAGAATTTTCAAAACAAATGATTGTGGTCATTGTTGATGTTAACTTTTTCAAGGAAACATGAGAATAAGAATCACTATAATATTCCTTTTTTTTTTTTTTTTTTAAATGAAAGAGGTCATAACTATATACCGTGCAATGAAGGGTAGTAAGAATACCATCATGTACAAAATTAATTTGGTATTGAAAATAGTAACATCAGTCAGAAGGAACCACACTTCTGTCCCATAAAGATCCCATAAACTGACCGCCGGTCACTAGGTACAGCACCTCAGGCAACAGTTTGGGGGTTTTTTTGTACCTCCCACAATTTGCTGGCTGGTAGTGGCTGCAGGACAGACTCTCTGAGGAATGTGTTACCAACCTATTTGGGCTGGTACTTGCGCAGGTTTTCACTTTGTGTGTGTCAACACAAGGTGTACTGGTTGTCATTTCTTGATACCGAAAGTTATACACCCATGTTTGGAGACGGGTATCGTGCTCCACCTGTATACAGGAAAAGTATTCTGCTGCGTGAGTATACTGATGTGGTGACATTAAAATACACTGCCAATTCACTGGGTGATTTTGGTAAAATGCAATCCAATTCACTGGATGAATTTGGCTAAAGGAGATGCAACAGGCACATGCTGAAGGCAACCGCTGCGGGCACAGCTTTGTGCTACCAGAGACACCCAGCAGCAAGCGTCCCAGTCCCAGGAGCGTGATGACTTTGCAGGTGCTCAGAGTCTGTACGGAGCTCTCCGGTGCAAGCAAAGGGCCAGCTCAGCCGGCCAGGTCACAAAAGCAGAAGGGATAGGTTTAGTAAAAGCACGGTTCCTTGCTGCATTAGCAAGCACACTGATGTATTGCGAGCCGCCTACAACTCACTCACTACCCTTGAAAGGGTAGCAGGTCCAGTTGCAACTGTTGCCGCTCTCATCTTTCATGCTCAGCCTACAAAGAAATGAAGTTCAAAGCTTACGTTTTTTCTCTCTTATTTCCTCTGTCCCTAGAGGGGCTTTACTCAAGACTTTGATTTCCTCCAAAGCACCTAAAGAAAAATCGAGTGAATTTGGTGGTAGCAGCTTGCCACAAAACTGCCATCAGGTTTTGCCGGTCTTGGCTAAAAGCAGCATTGCATAAAATTCCTCTGCTAATAAGCATTTCCCATCCTACCTGGAAGTTACGGACCTGAAGCTGACTTACCAATCTCACTAATTAGGGTGCTATACCTCTGAGATGAGAGACATGGTGGCTGAATTTTACAGTGATCTTGCAGCTAGCAGTATTGTGGAGCCACGGGGCGGCTGTTTCAGCACGGTGGGGGGAGGCAGCGAAGCCGGGGGCACCCCGAGTCCGCTCCTGCACTGGAGGGTCTTGTGGTGCTTCCCAGCTCAGCAGCAAGGGCAAGCACTGGCCCTAGTTTGCTGGGAAACAGCTGGTGCTGGGGGCCTTGCAAAGGGCAGCACGATGGAACCACCTGGTGGGGCTTTTGGTCGCTCCCCTTGACAGTCCTCCCTCACTTCTGCTATGGCACACCATCGGGGAGGGTCACCGAGCAAGCTGATGAGCTGTGAGCCCATCTCTGTAGCGCAAACGCCAAGGCTAAAGGTGGGGACCCCCCTGCCCCCCCCCAACAAACCCAAACCACGTTTCTGATCTGCCTTTTTGGTGGTATCACTGGGTTTCGCCCAGCTTCTGTATCCTGAGAAGGAACCTGAGATTAGATAGCTACAAGTGTTGGGCAACATCTGCCTGCTACAAAATGTGGTGGTTTGCACCCAAACTGGGAAGCATGGGATGTATGAACAGACCCTGACAAGCAGGTTGGCATGAAGAGCAGAGCCCAGGTCTCCTGAGTGGTAATCCTGCCTGTTGGGCATATTCCCTTCCCCATAGCCTCTGGACCATGCAGAACTCATGTTAAAGCTTGCACAGGTTATATTTTTCATGTTCAGTAAAATTTGACTCAATTTGTGCCAAAAACTTTCAGGATTCTCCCTCCCCTGTCCCCCATGAGTTATGTTTCCTTGAAAAACCACAACCCTCTCTAAGTACCTTAGAAATGCACCATAAGCATTAAGCCAATGCTAGACAATAATAAATGAGGCAAAATTATATGCCAGGATGTGCTGGCGATAATGTTTTCCACTGAAGACAGGAGCAGTGAAATTTTCCAGCATAACAACAGAGGCACCGTTCCCCTCGCCCTGCGCGATACGCGAGTGAACTCTACCTTACCACCCCGCTCCCGTGCAGCCCTGCAAACCTTCACCCATCGGATAATGTCCCATAGGTGACACATGGAGCCGCCTGCATAGCGCACCGAGGTTGGCCAGCTCAGCGATGGCTGACCTTTAAATCCATCTTGTCTTGTCTGCGTGCCCAAGAGGAAATCACATGTGTGGCACGAGCCTGACCCAGAAATATTGCAGGGAGTAGGATATTTTGTGCGAATAAGGAAGGGCAGGGTCTGCAAGATGAATCACCGAAACAATAATTATCCTGAGGAAAAACCTTGGAGGGTGGATTAACTGTGATAACTGCCCTTTCAAGGTAACAACAATGCGAGCCGTCAGCTCTTCTCAACTGCGAGGAACAGAAAATGCTTTAGCACAAAACATAAAAATAAAAATTATGGAAGTTCGTAAGAAGAGATTGGCCAAGGAGGCATCCTTCACTTCCCAACTGCTCTGACTTCAGCCTGCAATTGTTATACAATCTGCCACAAGAATTGCTCCAAAAATTATTTTTAGCATAGCAGTAGCTTTCAGTGAAAATAAATAAAGGGACAGACAGTTGCTATAAAGACAGGAAATAAACTTTAGAAACTCTTTAGCTTTTGGCTAAGCAGGGCAACTGAATTACACAGTTCCTGAGCATGATAGTCTCAGATAAGATGAACTCCAAATGATAGTTTCTTTTCTTTCCTCTGACCAGCTCAGTTATAACGTAACGGTCAGTGCTTTGTGATTGCTCCACACCTGGAGCGAACACCAAAGCCAGGAATCTCGGGGTGCTGTGGTCTCTGGCACACAATTCCCATGGTTGTACCAAATATGACTGTGATGTGCAGACAGAGGGTTCGCAGCCAGCAACTCCCTTAACAGTCGCTGCAGGGCTATGCCTATTCCCTGTCCCCGGAGGCAGCCCCTCCTGGCCATAGCACGTCCCCAGAGCCGTGTCCCCCTCCTTCCCCAGCCCAGGCCTGCTGGTGTGCCCACCCTGCTGCTTGGCTCAGGCATAGGAGCATCAGTGCCTCCTGAGGGAGTGGGATAGCTCTGCTTGCGTGGCACTTGAACTGCTCAGAGGAGCTTCAAGCATCCCAGATACAGTCGGAGCCGTGATGGCAGCGAGGGAGGCAGGACACGACCTTCCACCGGAGATGGGGAGAGGCGGCAGCACCTCCAGCCGCTGCAGAGCCCCAGTGTGGGGAGCCTGCCCAGGCAAACCATTGGTAATAACGATCTGCTGCTAATCAAACATTCGCTGCACTGAAGGAGGAAAAAGTAAAGCCTAATTTTGTCTCCCAAGTGAAACAATATTCAAATTTTTGTTAATGAGCCAACCTTGTGTTCAGCCTTGGCTACCTGAGCTAAAAGTTCCTAGCTACCGTGTTGTCAAACAGAGCTGATCTCCCAGAGGAGACAATATTTTGCTGCCTTTCCGTTTTTCAACCAGTTATCCCCCTCCAGTCTGCCTCAAATCAGAGCTGCCACAGCCCTTGCCTGTGCTTCGCCCTCATCCGCCTCCTGGGCTGGCGAAAGCAGCGGCATTACTTCTGCAAACATTGCCTGGCAGGCACGACTCGGGGCGAGGGCTGGCGCAAAAAACCCATCTGGGTCACTCAAGCTCTGCAGTGCACCTGAACAGAAAAGCTGATTGCAGTGACACCGTTTGGGGTAAATAAACCAGAATTTGGAAGATGAAACTGCAGGCAATCTGTACGCTGCTTCAGAGGCAAAGGTTGCTGCAGACAGAACACAAGGCCTCATCTGCCCGTGCACGTTCCCCACCAGACGCAGAAGAGGTTCCACCTTGCCCGCAGTCTGTGCTTATGAGGAGTGCGCTGTCAGACTCACACCAGCCTACGCTGAGGAAAGGCCCTTCCTGCTCTTCTCCGAGACCAGCTGAATGGCTGCCAGCAGCAAACGAGGAGATAGCCACGGAAAGCGAAACCGCACCGCCGAGGAGGACAGAAAACCTGGAGAAGGTGCTTCTCGGGCACTGCTCTTCCACTCAGGTATTAAGGGCTCAGGCTTACAGTTACCACTAAATTCTTGCACCCTTTGCAACAGAAAGCCAATTTGTGGAATAATTTTAACAATAAAATAAATAAAAGCATTTCCCTGTTCCAGTGTTATGTGGATGCCTTTCCATCTCACTGCTCCTGAACTATGAGAAAGCGTAAATACGGTGGTTGCAACTTACCATTACTAAAACTGTTAATGGTTTTATATACTTCTGCCACAACTAGACAGCCAGCATCCTCTCATTGCTCCCCGCAAGCCTTCCCTGAACATCTTGGATGTCTGTTGTCTGGAGATGGGTCCATCAGCACTTAAAGGGTGGTCTGGGGGTAAGGTGAGGTCAAGTTACTTAAACATCCTACTACTTTATTTGCTTGTTTAGCTGTACGTGGAGTTCCCTTCTGACCACAGTAACATCCCTCCCCTCTGTTTTTAATTTAAGGTTTAACAAAATGATTTTCATATTTTTATGTCCCCAAAACATTAAAAAAACCCATCTTCAGCCACTGCCCTTCAGCTTGGACTCAGTCATGCCTCACTTAGTGACAGAATGAGAGTAAAACATGTTATCAATCTGAACAGATCAGTTTCCTTTCTGGTGGAGTTGTTTTCAGTGCACTGTGATGTGTATTACAAAAGCCACAGATATAAATGATCAACTGGAAGCTTGAATTAATTTTTCCTCATGTCTAAATTAGGAGAGTGAGTAACTGCTGCAGTAATCGCAAGCAGCCTGTTTATCAATGCCAGTGAATAATTGGCTATTAAACAATAGTGCACTTTGCCTTTGAAAATTCACAACACTCTAACAGGAAGCACACTGCCAGTTTTATATTAGCTTGATGATTGATGAGAGGAGTGGCAGGATTACAAACGCAGTTTGGGGAAAAGCTTTCTGACATGTCCCCCCCAAAAGCATCCCTATGCCTAAAGAGTTATCCTTGCTGCAAGGATAAGCACACAGTGGTCTTAGATTACAGCATCTGAAGTCACAGGGCCAAAATAGCACAAGCCTAATTCTGTAATCAATCACTCCTGATTGCAGGCAGCCAAACAGCGTACCTAGAAACCACAGGCAGGAGCTGCCTGTTGTTTTCTGTTTTTGTACATGTGTCCGTCTGCCACCCGGCCATTGCTCTGACCTCACCCTTTGTTCGTAGCTGCATCTGGCCCTGTTATCTTCCTTATGCCCTCCCATTTTCCATGCCAAGCCTATCCTCTTCCCACCATGCTCCTCATCCCTTCCTTTAACAACTCTGGATCGAGTCCCTGTCCTCCCGGCACACCACCCTCTCCACCCAGCTGCACTGACCCCTCACCTCCACCTGCTTTTCAGTGCCACCACTGCATTTCTTTCCCCCCCGGCTGTTTCGGGGCTAGGCGTGCTTGTCCCAGGCACCCACAGCTCCTCTAGCTCTCAGGACCTCACCTGTGCTCTCTTCCTCTTCTGGGCATCTTCCTTTCTCTGAGCGTCCTGGATCAGGAGCAGACATGGTGCAAATGGTTGGGGATCCTGCCTGTTCATGCTGCTTCCAAAGCTCTTTCTCCTCCTCCCAGATTCCCACATCCACTCTTGGTTGTGTCGGGTTCTGACATGACAACCCAACCAGTTTCTTGCATTGGCATCTCTGTATCCTTGTGCCTTCAGCTGATCTGCAGCTCTTGTTTGACTCTCTCAGTCACTCTGAAATAGTTAATCTGCTCTGGTTTTCACCTAGCACTGCTCTTCCTCACCTCTCCACTGTGCAAATTCCCCCTCTGGTCACTGCTCATCCAGATAATTCAATTAGTTTTTCTTTCCTCCTCTGTTTGCAGACCTCTCCTCCCTGTCCTTTTCTCAATTTGAAAATTGCTCATTTGCTTTCAAGCTTCATTTCAGTCCAGTCTAGACTGCCTTCCCAGAGTCTGGCCTACTGACTTCATTTCCCCCCCCCCCCCCCGAAGCTATTAACACAGCAGCAAATTCATTCTCTCTACCTCTTCATACCAACTAAGCAGCTGTAAGATCCAGCTGAACCTGAAGAAGTGTATCTGCAACTCTGGCTGATGCAACTTCTCACTTCTCAACCACTTTCTTCTCCTGGCTCCCCAGGTTCTCCCAGGAAATATGAGCTGGCTGGTTTTCCTCAACTCTGTGATAGGGCACTGGTCTGTTCTCCCTTCCAACAGCATGTCCATGCCATCTCAGTTTCTTTCATCACTTTTAATTCTAATTATCCTTAAGTCTCCTCATTTAACCTTGAATTATGCAATTTCATCTTCACTAACATCCTTCAGCATCCCCTTTCTTTAAGATGTACCAGAAGGTCCTTGATTTCCCTCTTGTCCTTCCAGACACTGTTCCATCCTATAACTCATTGGTGTTTATAGTATCCTCCAACAGTTTCTGCCCCTCACATCTTACTGAAACTTCTCTGGTTGAGGTCTCTCGTATCTTCTTCTTACCAAGATTTCAGTCAGACTCTTCCTCTTTATCTTTCTTCATTTACTTTTAGCATTGTTGACGACAATCTTCTTGAGATCTTGTTCTCTGGATTCAGCACCCCTCATCCTCTGCCTTCCTTCACTCATTCAGCACATTTGCCAAGCAGTCGTCTTCACCAGCCTTGAACAGGTCTTGGTTTCTTTTCTCCTACCATCTCATTTCCAGGAGAAAAACACCCACCAAACAAAACAAAATACCCAGACCCATCTCCATGCACAAACTCAGTGACCACCTCTGCAGAGATACCTCCTGTTTTACTGCTCAGCTCCAGACCTGTCCCTTCTATCCAAATATAAAGTAAATAATAAACATAAAAGATCTTTCTGTAGGGTCATCTCTTATTTAGATCTACTTTTAACTCAGGTTCTTCCTGGCTAAAGCAAAGCTCCTGCCCGTGCCTCCATATAACCCCACTTTCCTTCATTACTGACAGTATGACTACATGTGTCAGTCACCCCACAACTCATCATGGCCTCTGATCTCTCTCCTAATGCCCAGTTTATGAATCCTCCCCTTCAAATGAGGTTTAATTCTCTTGATGTTCTCCCACATTGGTTTCTGAGAACCGACAGCCTTTCCCAACAATCCCCTCAGTTGAACACTCACCATCTAACATCGTGATGAGACTGCCAGTTTTACTCTTGCTTTGCTCACAGCAATCCAGCACTCCGCTGCAGAGTTAGTTTGTCATTGCATTTTGACATATACTTCTCCTTTTGCATCCCTCTTCTGACACCTCCTCTTTAGCATCAGGCATAAGTCACTTGACTTTGCTTTCAAGGCCCTTCACAACATACTGTCGTTCACTAATAAGAAGCCGCTTTATGGCTGGTCCACTACAATGGTCTTTATCCCTCACTATTGTATTTCCAAGGAAGCATCTTTCTTCTTCCTGGGGGCTGAATTCCCGCTTAGATCTCCCTATGAATACTTGCAAAAACACTTCACTCTTCTACAGCCACAGCAGCTGCTCACCAGGCTGATGAGCATGGTTTCCTTTTCACTCTCGTGTCTTCCACCCTCATCTTCTACTTATATATTAATGTTTTTTGGAGATGGGAACCTTTTACTTCTGCATTTGTAGATGATACTGCAGAAGGGCAACCTACTGAATAGATAGGTCTATATCATTGTCAAGAAGCCCTGGCTTGCAAAGCACAACGATCTGTGGATGATGGAATTATCAGTGTCTTCTCCTACCACACCTGCATTATCAGACATACAAATCCTTTCAGTCTGTGCCCTCTGCTCAGTTCGAGTACAATGCTGACACCTTTCAAATGGCCCTTATTCTCTGGTCCACAAGAAAATAATTTCACAGGGGCACAGACTTCCAAGATGTCTAAAGGGTTTGTGTGTGCACTTACGTACCCCATGGCCATGGCTCCCAATGCTTCCCAGGAATACTCCAGTAAAGGCTGAATTTCTTGCTGTCTTTTCTGCCTTTCCCTTCTGGTCAGCAGCACAGCAAACTCCCTCACTGACAACAGCACTCGGTCAAACCAGACCAGCTAGAACATGGCTGGAAAGCCATTTTAACCTGAACCACAAGTTAAAGGTTATGTCTGACAGTCCCTCCTAGCTCAGAGAGCAGACACCACGTATCTATCTCACTTATCCTCTGTGACTATATGACAGTCTTGGACCAACACATGAAGCTTATTAGAAAAATTAGCAATTTTGGCAGGTGGACACTGGAACCAATAATTAAACTGCTGAGTGTCCTCACCTGGCCGTCAGAGCTATGACCTCACCTCTAGTTCCAGCCTTGGTGACATCGGGGTGGCCGCACAAGAGCTGCGGCAGGAGGGCAGGGCAGCACTGCTAATGCAGCGTAAAGAAACTTTAGTTTCCTAATGCCGAGTCTGTTCATCTGACTTAAGCCAGCAAACTCGGCTGAAGCCAGTAAGGCCAGAACACCCCACGACCACCAAATCCCTGGCCCAGACCCCCCCCAGACAATCCCTAGACCTTGTGGCCTGGTACTGATTTGCCTCCACGTTACATCTTCTCAACTGTACAAAGTACATGCTAGGACTCGATCACATTGTCTTCTGTATTGCTGGACCCCCAACAGTCTACAGCTATATGTTTAATACCTTTAATTTATTAACTCCACAACTGCTGTGTGGAAATGTATGACTGGAGGGCTGTGTGGCTCACTCTGAAGACATTACCAGGCCCATAGTAAACAGATGTGCTTTAAGTGTCTGTACAAGCAACCCTTCCAAAAACATGAATTATCTTAGTCAAGCATTTTCCACGAACACATTTTTGACAGATCAGTTAATATTGTTTACATAATTTTAAACTAAATATTGACTGCAAGCCTATTTTGCCTTACATCTTGACATAAAATATATCTCTGTGTAGGTAGATAGGGAAAAGTTCCTGGCTTTGCAAGCAGATAGGAAATTATTTATAAGAGCCCTGATATCTGCAATCCAATACCCTTTCCTAGGGTTCACAGAATTCCCCCAAAGCTCTCATATTAGCAAAGGCTGTTTGAACAAACTTGGCTGGAAACCAAAATCTAGTTCAGTACTTTTCCTTTTTTTTTTTCTTTTTTTTTTTTTTTACCTGCTGTGCTATTTTAAGACCAGTTTTATGGTTACAGTTTAGGCAATGGCTAAAATGGAAGGGAAAAAAAATGACAATATTTCATAAAGTCTATGTGCCTTGCTCATAACTCTCACACCATGGCATTACTGTGGCCTTATGCATTTCTAGTGACACCGTGACATCAGCCTTGTAAAAGTGTGTCTCAAATCTTTGTATAGAGGAAAAAAGGGAAGCTTCATTTTGGAAAAAGGCAAAGGCAGGTTTGGAGCTCTATCCTTTTAACTCTAGCTGTAATTTTAGTGATATTAATCTTATCAATAGTAGTAATAGTCTCAAAATGACTTCTGCTGATTGTCATATTTGTAAATATGTGTTAGTCCAAGGTCAGTCTTCATCAGAACAAAAAGTAGACCTGTGTCTTCCTGTGCCTTCCTCCCCATCATTCCACTTTCTCCACCCTTTCTCTCCTTCCTGCCATGAACAGGAGTTTGCTTCCCCTGATCTCCACATGATTTCCTCATGCTATTTGTTACCCCTTCCCATACACAATTTTGTGACTCCGCCCTGCACACATTCGGGGAATAGACAACACCCTTGTTGTCCACGCTGCTGTTCTCCACCCAGCCACACGAGCTATCTGCTTTGCACATCACCACGCTCACGGTCAGTTTGTCCAACAAAGAGCTCACGTTGCAGCCACCAGCGTCAAGCACAGCCCTGCTTCATCCTTCCCACTCCCTGCCCCAGTGCTGCGAGCAACTGTCAAGAGTTCAGCATATTCTGTGGCAAATCACTGGTACCCAGCAGGTTTTGTCACCAGAAGATACACCAGCAGGACTTCTTACTCAAGACCAGCCGGCCACAGCTCGCAAAGACACACGTTTCACATCCCGTTTTGCAGCGCAGCTCTCTTTCCTCCATGCGTGCTATTGCCTACTCCATCTCTCTGTCGGCTTGGGGAGAATCTGATGGCTTTGGAAATACCTTCTTTTAACAGCATCTGTCGCTCTCTGGTTCTTACGCTGCCTGGAAGACTGTGTCATATTTGCTGGATCAGATCCATGGTGTTTAAGACCTTTCTTTGGCAACAAATAATCTGCTTTGACAGTTCATCTTTTCACCTCTGTGTCCATTAATAAATGCATAAAGGAAATGTCAGGGCTTGTTTTTTTTGGTGTTTTTTTTTTTTTCCCCCCCAAAAAAAGGCAAAAATAGTGTTTGCCTAAGTACATGTTGTGATAACTAAGGAATATTATTTTTTTTCAAATGCAACATATTCCCCAGTGTGTTTGTAACAAGTGACTTGTTATAGGGAAGAATCAGAAAAGTCTCCCAAAGAAACTGTGCAGGAAAACAAAAACGAAAAAAAACCCTGGATGAGCAGCATCCCTGTGAACAAATAGCTGTGTTTATACCAGTCAGAGGACAAAAGGTGAAAAGAGAAAAAAAATGAGCCATTGTAGAACTGGAGGTCTCTACATGGTGTTCAGTGGGCACCTGGTGACACTTGCACGTTGCTTGAAGGCATAGGAGATGGAGACTAGTGGGATTCATGGACTTGGCTCAGAATGACTGACAAAAAGAGGTCTGTTTCTCCAAATCACCCAAACAGAGCAACTCTTTCCTTTCCCCAAATCCTCTGCCAGTTGCCGGTCATCCATCTCCCTCCTCATCTAGCTCCTAAAACACTCTGAGCCCATCAGTTACTAATGAGATGAAGTTGCAGGTAATTAGCTCCCCGATACATGTGCTTGCCTAAACTTCTTCTGCCTGCTGGCTGGCACTAATTGCTGAGGTCACCACCTGCCTGGCTTGGCTGGGGCCCACCTGGAGCAGACCTGGGGGTCTGAGCTTCCCTCTCCAAGGGGGTAAACCTCCTCTGGGTTTCTCAGACCCCTGCCCTGAGCTTGCCAGATACCTGTTCACATCACCAGGCCAATTGATCACAAGGCGATGGACCATGACAAGGCACGCGTCGCCTTTTTATTGCCGCGAGGGTGCAAAACCAGACAAGACTTGCTCTGGAAACCTGCCCCGCTCCGGCGGCGCGGTCAGGTGGGGAAGGCGGCTCTCGCCCTTCCTGAGCTCTGACCCACCGCAGCTCCTCACGTAATTTACTCCTTGCAGAGAAGAACCCTGCAGAGGGCTATTTATTGCTCATTTTGCAGTCCCATGAATACATCTGTAAACTGAGAAGTTACTGTGGTTGCTGATGATATGCTGTATTGCAGGAGTGGGCCAAGAAGAGCCCAGGAAATTAACTGGCTTTGCGAACGTTGTTTGTTTATTTATTGTATTTTTTTAAGCACCCTTTTAGGAGGTAGGAGATTCTTAATACAGGGAGCATCGGCATATTAACCTCACATTTTTTGCTGCTGAAAGGACTCTCTAGTCTGACTTCTACAGGAGATGTTTTGACAACAAAACAGTGCGGCTATGATTAGTCTGATAAAAGGGAGCCAGAGTTGGAGTATTGATGGTATGTGCATCTAGGATCTAGTTACAAAATGGGCTTTTAACCACACTCTCCCTTGTGAATTCATGTTATCAGAGGCCATCTTAAAAAAAAAAAACCAACAAAAAAGACAGACAACCTTTCTTTTTCATCTTACGTGGGTACGTTTCTTGTATTTCTTTATGCTTATGAAAAATGAGACATTAATAACCTTGACCATCACCACACACTGAGCAGACAGGCACTGTGCAAACTTCCTTACTTGCTTCACTAACCCATGCCAGTGCAGAAACCAGCAGTTTCATAGGAGTGAATCTCCTACGAAAAGGAGAAGCAGCAGTGACTCTCTTGAACTAGAGGGAACTATTGGATCCAGTTGTGGTTTTGTGAGGGGAGTGCAGAAGGACTGTATTGAGACCAACAGACTTTTCAAGCTTCTTTTTTTGATCCAATTTATTTTGAGAGTACATTTTCAGAGCTGATTAGCCAGCGTACTAAATCATTGCACTGCGTAACCCCCAAAAGCAACCCTGACAAACAATTAACAATAGAAACACCATTGTGGCAACAAGTGATGGATGGCTCAAGGGTGTAGCTTGGGCCTACTCTTTGTTCAGAAGAAAGCTGCTGCTGCTAAATAAAGACATGGGTAGTAAAAGGTGAGAGCGAACAGATCATATCTGGAATAAAACTATTCGCTCTGCTTGAGGGTAAGTTTCCTCACAGCAGTGAGCATCTCAGGAGAGACAGGCAAGCGCCGTGGCCCAGAGCAGGCTACAAGTCAGAAACTGCCATGCACCAACCCTCCTTCTGCCACAGCCTGGGATGAAACAGTCTCTCAGGGGTTCTCCTCGTCTGCTGTGGGCAAAATACGGCGTCCGCTGGCCTGCAGGCTGGGCGGTGGGGTGGGCTGACTGCTCTCTCCCAGGACACACACACAAGACTCGTACATAGGACCTGTAATTTCAGGCTGGTGGAGACCCTCTGCCTCGCCCTGGCCTCCCACATTCTCCGGAGCTCCACTGTGAATGCCCGGCGGGGTATCCCGGTCCGTCTGCCAGCCTGCGCCAAGCAAGGGCTGCATCCCGGTCTGGCCAGGCTGCCCGATGTCTGCTCGAAGGGCTGCTGACCACACACCGGGGGCATTCCCCAGGAGCAGGGTGAGCCTGACTGCCCCGGCTGCCTCCGACTCTCTCTTGCAGGGTCAGACCAATGTGCCTGCCCCTTTGACGATGCGGACCACTGCGCTTCATGGAGTAGCGAGAGCTGCATCGTGAGTTCCTGCAAAGAGACTGCAGAGTTCTTCCAAGGGAAGAATCCAGAGAGCTGCAGACATCGTCTTATGAACCAGGAGCTCTGGGATTTCTCTTTAACCCTTTTAAGACCACGGTTTCAAGTTCATTTCTATTGCCACGGGCAATCTCCCGATTCCTATTTTTCTGTCATTAATTTCTAAGCGTTGTTCCAAGTTTTGCATTAATTTGCCAATTTGCCTAAAACTGATTGCTGTACTCTGTTAAGAGAAACAGAATAATTTATCATAATGCCTCATATTGATTTTATTATGCAGCAGATTAGAAAGTAATAAATACATAGTGTAAAAAAGGAAGCTGGATATATATGCACTGTAAAACAGGTGGTAGGTAAAGATTACTTACTATAGACCACTGGAAAGACCACATGGTTGGAAGGACCATTTAAGGTCTACAACATTTTAAACGGTGATTAAAATGTTTGAGAAACTTTGCCAAACAAGACAAACCACCCTTCTGTAATCTGCACAGGAATGTTATTTTATGTATGCTTCACATGCGCACGCACACATGCACACAGGCTCACATGTATCTAGGTCACAATTTTTTTAGGAGCAGGGTAAGAGAAAGTCATTGATTGGTCCAGTAAATTATTTATCTTCATTTTCTGAGGAGGCTTTGCCATTTTCCGCTCTTACTGAACCCTGAGAAAACAATTTGCTCAGCCTTGACCTATCCCACCCCCCTGTGCTGTGTTTAAACGGATGACTTGCTGAGGTTGAATTAGGCAAAATATCTCTAGCTTCAGCATCAGGAAAAAAAAAAAAAAAAAAAAGCACAAATGAAGCCTAAAGAGCTCCTAGACCATGATTATGTGCCAGATCACCATAGTGGGCAACATGGACCGAAACTCTGAAGCAAATGTAAAATGCCCTCCCCATTATTTTAGTGTTCAGAGGTTCACTTTGGGGTAGATTTGTTCTTTGGAAAGCAGGTTTAGTTTCTGGATGAGACTCCTGAGACTTTTTGCGCCCATTTCTTCTCAAGGACTATTGAACCAGCGTGACCAATTGTACTAAGAGGAGCAAAAAAAGCAACAACCCCCACCTCCACCCTGTGTCCCCGAGTCCTCTTCAGCAGCAGCTCTATTGCTCACCTGCAGTATTTATTTGCTGGCTGTTTTGGATGGCCCTAGCCCTTAGGAGCCCACGTGGTGGATCAGGACATCATTGTGTGAGCTATATACAGACCAAAAAATAAAAACCTTCATTCACAAATCCGCACAGGCAAAATACATGCTTTAGTGACTGGCTGCAATGACAGGGCACGTTCTGACACTTGGAAAATTTCTGCTTGATGTGCAAAGAGGGCAGCACGCTGAGCACATCCGCATTTCCTTACAGAACTGATAAAACTTATGTTATACTGCTGCTTCATGCAGGACCACCCCACCTTGCCTAAACCACTGGCCTGTATACCTCACGGGAGCTAGGTGAGCGGCTCTGTGTTGCTGTAGGAGCGCGGTGTGTGCAGGGTACGCCAGTTCTCCAAAATCCTCCGGGTGTTACAACCTGTGCCCATCGCTGCCCCGCACATGCAGCCGCAGCGGTGCCGGTGCCCAGCGCAAGGTGCCTGTCCCGGCAGGATAGCTGGGGCTGGGCTCGCTTTTAGCATCAACACAGTATGTTTCTTGCCGATCTAAGGCGACGATAGAAAAACACGAATTGGAATAATGCCTTCCTGCCTCTCTCTTACTAGCGCTTTCCTTTTCCCTCCCTCCAAAAGAGGACGCGCGCTAAGCCTCGAGTTTACTCCCCATTAAAATATGCTGCCTTATATTCGTGAGGATAGGCTGTGCGCTCTGGCCTGGGCGCGCTCCCAGGGCCAGGCGCCCGCTTTATTCCACTCGAGGCTGCAAAACCCTCGGGGCAGCGGCTCCCACC
>NW_010973420.1:1078704-1078994 GCF_000737465.1 Haliaeetus leucocephalus
GGAGGAAAAAAAAAAAAAGGAAAAGAAAAGAAAAAAAACAACCAACAAACGGGGGAGAGAGAGGGAGATAGCGAACATTGAACCCGGGGGGAGCGCCCGGAGCCGCTGGCGCTCGGGAGGGTCCCGCAAGCCCATCCGTTGCCGGCAATAAAGCGCTCCGTGTGACAGGCATACCGATCCGGGAAAAGCGAGCCAGAGGGGCGGCCGGGCGGCCGGAGCGGAGAGCCCCGTAGCGGGACATGGTGAGTGCCCGCGGGGGCTCGCCAGCGCGCAGCGGCGGGCGGCGCGGG